>NC_056733.1:1316464868-1316677368 GCF_019279795.1 Protopterus annectens
CAGAAATAGGGACAGATTCTATATCTTTGCACATTTAAACTTAGAAATGTGCTCGAATAACAAGTTTATATTAAGATAAATTTTCTGAAGTATTTGAAGTCTGAAACTCAAATGCATGTAATTATTTAGTGACACCAGTCCTGAGATAATCCCAGTGATATGGCAAAAAGCACACAATTTATAAGGAACAGGCCAAAATACATAAGGCAAAATTCTGGACATACTGCAAAAATCTGGACAGTTGAGAGGTGTGAATATGATCCAAACACAGTACAAGGCAATTTATACAGTGCAGAGTGTTGTGAAACCCCATTCCTGGCATTCTGTACTGATGTTATGTAAATGATCTGTATGGGTACATTGACTACCATGTAAAATAAACACTTAAGGGAAGTGTGTTTATTAATTAGGGACACAGATGAATTGCAGGAATGAGCACAGGGAAAGAGGACAGGTGAAACAACCTAATGTACAGCAGATGAAGGGATGTCAATGGAAGAAAGCTGTAGCAGCACCGATCACATATCAATATGGGATAGTAGGGTCTGCACAGTGAAAATGGGTATTATGTGCCTGTCACACAAGGTGGCATAACAATGGGAAACATGTCTGTATGATAAGCATCCTTACATGAACAATGCAGAGGACATACAAAAAGCAGTAGATCCCATTGCTTACCCCATCTCAATACTAATCATTCGAACCATAGTAGAAGCCAAAATCCCCATCATCTGGAAAATATCCTATGTAATCCCACTTCACAATGGAGGTAGCTCTCCTGAACTATCTAATTATAGGCCAATAGCTATATTATCTCCACTTGCAAAGATTATGGAAAAATGTATTTGTGGACAAATGCTGCACCACCTAATTCAGATTAATCTTTTGGCCGACTCTCAGCAGGGCTTCTGACCTCACCACAGTACCACTTCAGCCCTCCTAGCCTTCTCCAACACCATAAAGCATAATCACAACAATAATAACCTATCCTCTCCCCTCTTCTTGGATCTCTCCAAGGCATTTGATATGGTTGATCACCAACTACTAATCCACACCCTGAAAACATTATGTCTAGATACTAAAGCCCTTCAGTGGTTCCAGTCTTATTTGAGTGGCAGACAGCAGACTGTCCTTTAGCAAAACAAACTGTCTAACCTCCTACTCAACTCCCTTAGTGTTCCTCTTTTCTATACTAGGGTCCCTTTTGTTCTCCATTTTCATCAATGACCTTTATACTGTCATCCCAAAAGTCAGCTGTTTTCAATACGCCGATGACTCCACCCTGATCTGCTCGGCCACATCTCAGACCAAACTATGGTCAGCTACCCAGAACACCTTCAGCATAGTAGAAAACTGGCTTTCTGGCTGTCGTCTGATCTTAAATCCCCAAAAAACAAAGCTGCTACTTTTCTCACCAACTCATAGGTCCACTGCATTTACCTTTACCATAAAATCCAATAATGGCACTATAATCTCCCTGGGCACCTCTACAAAACTACCAGGTGTTATCATAGATAATCATCTTAAATTCAACCTACATGTTAATCAAACCATCAAAACCATCAATAAAAAACTGGGGTCACTTTACAGGATTAAAACCTTCCTACCCCCACCTGCTAGAATTGCCATAGCACACTCTCACCTACTCTCAACTCTTTTATACGCATCCCCTTTACTCACTAAGTTAAACAAGTCTGTTCTTAACAAACTCTCTACCAGCTACAACCACATTGCCAGATTTGCCACTGGTCTGCCTTATAGGACACAACACTGTATCAATCTAAACCAGCTTGGGTGGCTAAAACTGCCCAGTTTGATCCAGTATAACCAACTGATTATGACATATAAAATCCTTTACAATCTGGACAATACTCCTGCACTTAAAAACATCATTACCCCCTATAATAATCCTAGACCTCTTCGATCTTCCATTAGACTGCTAGTTCAAACTATCAAAACTAATAACTCAGCCAGTGACTCCCTCTTTGCCAACTCTGTAGGTAGATCCTGGAATGCACTCCCAGCTGATATTACCTTACCTACCACCCTGAGTCAATTTAAGAAAAGAGTCAAACAATATTTGAAACTAAACTGGCTATGTCAATGTATCAAACCTGACTAACTCTCCTCTATTGTGGTGTTAAAAATTGTAATTTAGCTTAGTTGTGTAACATAACCCGGACTTACACCCGGGATTGTCTCTAACCTTGGAATTTGTATAACTTGTTAAGTATGTAACCAGTATATATATTGTATTTAGTAGTCTTACCTGCTTACCTTGGAGTTTTTCTCCCCGGGCCTCCTCTGAAAATGGACATGAATCCAGTCAGACTATCCCGGTCAACAAATGTAAAATAAAATAAATTAAATAAATAAATAAAACATCTATCATGTATGTTATATACAAGTGGGGTAGAGTGCATTTTGTGAAGCTGTGCAAACTGATTTGCCTGAATATGAATGTAATCTCAGCAGATGTCTTCAGCAAGTGAGACACAGGTAAAGACTCATTGATAACATTAAAAGAAGCATGCTCAATCATGGACAATATCAGAATAATACCACCAGTAATAGCATGTCTCTGACATAACATATGTGATTTAGAGGAATCAGAGATGGTTCTGCACAAATACGCTTGTACAACTATTATGACATGTTTGTACTCTATAGGGTAATCAAGTACACTGTCCTGACACTAACTTCTCCTGGGGGTGTTAGGAGGGACACTGCTGTACCTGTATGTGACATTATTATCAATGCAGGCTAGTTGACTGGTGTGCATGGCACACACACACCCACACACACACACACACACACACACACACACACACACACACACACACACACACACACACACACACACACGTATCATCATCTTCTTTCGGCTGTTCCCATTAGGGGTCGCCACAGTAGATCATGTGTTTCCATTTCTTTCTGTCCCCTGCATCATGCTCTTTCACACCAACCACCAGCAGGTCCTCTCTCACCACATCCATAAACCTTATCTTAGGCCTTCCTCTTTTCCTCTTACCTGGCAGCTCCATCCTTAGCATCCTTTTCCCAATATACCCAGCATCGCTCCTCAGCACATGTCCAAACCAACTCAATCTCGCCTCTCTTGCTTTGTCTCCAAACTGTCCAACCTGAGCTGACCCTCCAATATACTGATTCCTAATCCTGTCCATCCTAGTCACACCCAGTGTAAATTTTAACATCTTTAACTCGGCCACATCCAGCTCTGACTCCTGCCTTTTTGTCGATGCCACCGTCTCCAACCCATATAACACAGCTGGTCTCACTACTCTGTTGCAGACCTTCCCTTTCACTTTTACTGGTACCCGTCTGTCACAAATCACTCCTGACTCTCTTCTCCACCTATTCCACCCTGCCTGTACTCTCTCCACCTCTCTTCCACACTCACCATTACTCTGAACTGTTGATCCCAAGTACTTAAACTCATCTACCTTTACCAACTCTACTCCCTGCATCCTCACCATTCCTCTACCCTCCCTCTCATTTACACACACATATATTCTGTTTTAGCCCTGCTGACCTTCATTCCTTTCCTCTCTAAAGCATATCTCAACCTCTCCAGGGTCTCCTTAACCTGGTCCATACTCTCACTACATATCACAATGTCATCTGTAAACATCATAGTCCAAGGGGCCTCCTGTCTGATCTCATCTGTCAACTTGTCCATCACCACTGCAAATAAGAAAGGACTCAGAGCTGATCCTTGATGTAATCCCACCTCCACCTTAAACGTATCTGTCACTCCCACCGCAGTCCTCAGCAATATCACACTACCCTCGTACATATCCTGTACCACTCTTACATACTTCTCTGCCACTCCCGACTTCCTCATACAATACCAGAACTCCTCTCTAGGCACCCTGTCATATGCTTTCTCTAAGTCCACAAAGTCACAATGCAACTCCTTCTGACCTTCCCTGTATATCTCAAACAGCACTATATATATATATATATATATATATATATATATATATATATATATATATATATATATATATATATATATATAGTTTACAATCATATGTTCGAAGGGAGCTCCGTCGACTGCCCTTTGGTCGAACATGGAAATTCGAAAACGGTAATGTCGAACACCAAAAGCCAACCTAGGAATGGTTTTAACATGGGTTGAGATAGATGCTCACTGTTATTGCCGAACTACAAACCTCTCCCTTATCTTGACTCATGTTAAAACCCATTCCTAGGTTGGCTTTTGGTGTTCGATATTACCATTTTCAAATTTCCGTGTTCTACAAAAGTGCAGTCGACAGAGTTCGCTTCAAACATATATTAAACATATATACACACACACACACACACACACACACACACACACACACACACACACACACACACACACACACACACACACACACACTCACACACATGCACACACACACACACACACACACACATATATATATATATATATATATATATATATATATATACATATAAGTCACAACCCACATTGTCACAAATGTCACCTATGTCATTAATGTTGTCAAACAGCTATGTATGCAGTGTGTGCATCACCAGAACAGGTATCACACATGCATCTGGTGTAACAACCTGATGGGGTTTCTGCACCATCAGACAATAATGTTTATGGGACAGAAAGAATACCTAATGTAGGTATGGCCAATAAGATGTGTGACATATCTCTGTAGCAAAGGTGGAACACTTCAGTTACACATCACTGGGAGATATGTAGTGAGGTACATGAAGAAGGGTGAATTATACTCAGTTATTGGTGTGATGAAGGCTGTGAACTATAGAGATATTCTGACCTTTGATGTGAATGCCCTGCACATACTCAGTAGTTGTGTTATACACATGCTGGTGGACATTCCACATGCCATCTATTTCAAGATACAGGTCACATACTTATTGGTCTAATTATAGGGTGTAATATCTACATTACACTTGAGTTATGCATTTTTTTTCCTGATGGCAAATCTCCCAACTTTTTTATCATTGCAGGTATTGTACTGGCTGTGACAGCAGTCTTTGGTGTTTATTGATACTGTCTGCAGTATACTAATATCACAATCTGTAGTCTTTCAGACAACTGTTTGGACGCAGAATGTGTATGTCATTTGTGATGTCTATGACTTAAATAATGGACAGGACAGGACCTAGCAGACATCCCTGATGTAAGGACCTGATCACTGTACCTGAGATATAGGTCACTTCACACATTTCAACATATTTTGATGACATGTATGTGATACAGTGGTCTCACCACTTGGTGATATAGGCATTTATGGCCACATCTGACAGTGTTGAGTGAATACCTAAGTGTAGATTTGTGTCAAATGCCTTGGGCTTGTCAAGTTCAAAAGGATGATAGTCATGTCATCATGCATGCCCTCAATGACCTATGTGACAACATCTAACAGATGTAACAGGCATGATATAGCATTAACAACTCACACAAGTATGTTGCACACAGTCAGAATATTGCTAGTGTCCATTTAATAAAAGGTCCATGATGACATGTTGGTCTGTCTCGCAAATGAGGAGACTCAAGATATGTCTATATAAGAATGAATTGGGTGCTGCCCCCCCAACTCACATGGATGCATGTTGATGTACATCCTTCTACAAGAATATAGCCTGTGTGCAGGGTGTGTTGAAGTGTGTATTCAATCATGTCAGGAAGGTATATGTGCTGAGTCATACGATAGATGATGTTGATGTTGTCACCACCCACTGATTCTGTGTGACAGACTTGGATGTCTTGTCCCAAATGACAGTACAAACTGGATATCCTGATCTAGCCTAGGGTTTGGACACAACCCCCCATGCAGGTATCATTGATAAACTCAACCAGCTGGGGATCAACCCTTTTTGTCATTAGATGGGTAACTGATTGGCTACTGACAGAACACATATTGTGAAAGTTGGTAAACCAACCTGCAGCAGTAGAGCCTTTACTGTTTGGAATCTATTTCTTGACAGTTAGGGCTTACTGCATTTGCTGATTCTTGTATACTGGGTGCAATTATTGAGCCCACCTATGATGATAACATACTACAGGAGGGGCTAACACAAACAAATGATTGGTAACAAAGCTACATGGCCTACAAATAAATACAAAAATGTGTCTTTAATTTGTCCTTCTGCAAAGTGTAATCCCCTGCTAATTAAAGGATTGGCGACAGTCCCACTATGCTGAAATCCAGTGAAGAAAGCAATGGGAACACATGTAGATAGCAATCTCTGATGGCACTTTATAGCTGATAACATCAGCAGTGTGTCTGGTGAGGAGAATATGGTAATAGCAGTGTCCCACATGCTGGTGTAAAAGGCTCTGTGTAATGTCAAGCAAGAGCACATACACACACATCCTAGATGACTGCAGTTGACCAGAACCCCTACTTAAGTACACAGGCTGCAGACCTCTGTATTTAAGGAAAGTGCCACAGCTCAAGTATGACTTTGAGTGGTTCAGACAATACTTTATAGCTGACACAAGTCTAACTTTCAAAAAGCTGCAGGACAACTTATAGTGGATGACATCAGCACTGGTAGTAGGATAGAAGATGTTGGGAGGCCTGCATAGGTTCATAGATTCATTGGTTCATAGGGCCCTAGGGCTTTTATAAGCCAGCCATGTAAAAACCTTAGTACCCTTATTGAGCATAGTTAGATGGTCATTGTTAGCACCGTGATTTTGTAATCAGCACCAACTGCCCCTGTCCATGAAGGACATAGGTGCCACCCCTGGGGAGAATTTATAATCACCCGTCCAGGTGTCAAGGTTGTGCTTGAATAGTGTCATGGAGGAGCACTGCTTCACATGCAGTGGGAGCATATTCCAGAGGAGTGGCAATCGCTGGAAGATATATCTATCTTCCCAGCATGTTCTGTTTATGTCACAAGCTAGGTTGAGATCCCTGGAGCAAGTTATTCTTGTCCCATTTGATGTGCAATGCCCAGCATTTCCAGTAGGGAAGGGTCTGAGACTGATCTGTAGGCCAGGAAAAGGGTGCCTCTCAGCAGCCTGTATGATACTGAGTACAGTGACAGGGCTCAGTCTTTCCATGTATGTTAAGTTTTGGAGGCCGTGGATTCTCTTGGTCAGAAACCACCCTGATTTCCCCAATTGCTGCAGGTGTCTGGTGAGGTACATGCAGAAGGGTGCATTGTACTCAATTAGTGGTCTGATAAGGGTTCAGTACAGTGGAGCTATGACCTCCCTAGTCTTGGATGTGATGCCGTTATTTATGAGGTGTGCAATGTAGAATGCATGTCTTACCACTATAGACTCATAGTGATTGAAGTTTAGATTGCTATCAACCTGTGTTCCCAAGTTTCATACCACTGAATTTGAGCTTAGAGGGGTGTTATTCGTATCATAATTAGCAAGGGTACTTCTTTGCCAAAGTGGACAATGAGGCATGTTTTTACTTTAACTCATTCACTCCAGTGGAGCTCAGGATGTTTGCACTGTAACTTCCAATGGGCAGAGCCTAAGCCTTTTGGCAGAATCAAATTATGTCTGCACATTTCACACACATGTTCATATCTTTGGAACCACAGGGGTTATGAAAGAAGTATAAATGGCAAACCCTTCAACATAAGCTATTCTATAGTGGTAATATTATTTAGGTTCTATGTCTTAAATTGAATTTTATAAGTCACA
Organism: Protopterus annectens; assembly: GCF_019279795.1. Taxonomy (NCBI): domain Eukaryota; kingdom Metazoa; phylum Chordata; order Ceratodontiformes; family Protopteridae; genus Protopterus; species Protopterus annectens. The sequence goes on from NC_056733.1 coordinate 1,316,472,550, forward strand.
GTAAACACAGTGGGCTGGATTCACGATGGCTTGCACGGAGTCTAAGAGTAGAGTAAGACTCCATGCAGCCATCATATCCGACAAGCGATCCAGGAACAGCCTGTAGGGGCGTGCCAGAGAGCTCCTAAAATGGCTCTTACATGGACAGGGCCGGGACATGCAAATTACCTCAATTGCAGATGAAAGGCATGCAAATGAGGTAGATTTGCAATTCGGGAAACTCGAACCTGTCCAAGTAAGAGTAGTGTTATCTGCAGAAATGTACTCAGTTGACAACTGAGTACCATTCTGCAAATAGCAAAATGGAGCCATGATAGCTCCAAATAAAGGTTGCATTCAGTAGAGGAAGCATGCCAATGGCCAAATATATGGCCATTGGCAATGTTTCCCGATGCAAAATGAAAAAAAAATGAATTTTTTTTTTCTGAGTTTCCATGTTTAAGCATAGCGCAGCTCCACGCAAACGGGCTATGCTCTAAAAAAACAGAAAAATAAAAATTAAAACCCACAAATGTGGATTTTATGGGTATTTGTAATGTACAATGCAAGGCAATGGCAGGCTGAAGACAACATGGCTACTGAGTAGGGGGGAACCTGGTCTAAGAGATGTAACCAAGCATTAGTAGGCAATCCTATGCAAATGAGGGTAAGGATAGTGAATCCCAAGTCTACAAAGCAAATGAGCACAGTCAGTGGAGTGTAAGACTAGGATAAGAGGAGTAACAGAGTAGGATATAGGTGACATCAGGAGGGGGTATGTATGAAAGAAGATAAGCTCATTGGAGCAGAGTGGCATGTGTTAGCTGTCAGTTGCTCATCACTGGAAGAGGTGTGTCATCAGGTATCCTAGCTAAAGTCAAGAAATAGAAGGTGCACACTGTGGGTATCACTAAAGTTTCTTGTAAAAATGCTTGCAACGTGTATGCACGTATGTGCTCGCCTGTAAACCCGAGTAAGACAGTGTGCACGCGTGTAAGCGTGAGTGCGTGCGTTTAAGCCAGAGTAAGCATGTATAAGGCAGTTTACAGTATTGTGAGCATGTTTGCGCTGGTGTGCACGCGTTTAAGCAGGAATTAGCTAGTGTAACTCCGTCTAAGCCTGCGTGCACGCGTGTTATCAAGTGTACGCTTATCTGCGCTAGTGTGTGCAGCGCTGCTCACCTGAGGAAATGGAAAGAGAAAAGGAAGCACAACAAACAGTAGGAAGTTAACCAGGGAGAGTCAGCAGAGCTAGCAGGTGGAAATAATCAGAATCAGGCAATTACACAGGCAGTAAATCAGCCCATCCCAGTCCAGCACTTAAAACTCTGCAAACAACTTTTCACCATGTATTGCTCAGAGACACTGCAGCACTGCAGTAAGCTAAGAGAAGTGAATACTGAAAAAAAGGCTTAATTGAGACAAAGAAATGTTAGGGGCTGCCATTACTGTCATAAATCGACATATGCAACATGCTGAGGGTGGTGACAATGGGAATGCTGCCAACCAATCCCCAGTGAGGAGACAGAGAAGAGTGTACAGGCCCAGGGTAACCTACCAGGGGCTACATGAGCTGGAGATATTGGAGCACTATAGAGTGGACAGTGACCTCATGCAGCAAACTGTTGAGCTGTGCAGGCCATGCCTCACACACAGAACCAACAGAGGAAAACACATTCCAGTGGAAACCAAGGTATGTGTTGGCCTATGAATACTAGCAACAGGTACCTTCCAGAGACAAACTGGTGATATGATGGGGATATCACAGGCATCAGCATCCAGGGTACTGCACCAGTTTCTGGATGCCATGTCAGCACATGTCAGTGATCATGTATATTTCCCCAATTCCCATGAGGTATTGGCCAGCAATATGCGTCTCTTCCAGCAAATAGCGGAATACCCTGAGGTAGTGGGTGCAATAGACTGCACGCACATATGCATCAAAGCACCAGCCGGTGAGCGGGGTAGGGTCTACTTCAACCGCAAAGGCTTCCCCTCCATCAACTGCCAGGTCGTGTGTGATAATACTGAATGTGTGTGCTGGCTGTCCTGGAAGCTACCATGATTCCCATATCTGGCATCTGACGCAGCTGTACCAGACATTTGCCAATGGGGACATCCCACATGGTCACCTAGTGGGGGATGCTGGCTATGCACTGGAGCCATGGCTGATGACACCCATCAGAAATGCACACACACCTGAACAGGAATGCCATAATGAGGCATACGTACAAACACGAAATGTAATCGAGTGTGTGTTTGGGCTGCTCAAGTCACGGTTCCAGTGCCTGGACACATCTGGTGGAGCCTTGCAGTACACACCAACTACATATACCCAAATTGTCATGGTATGTGCTATGCTACATAATATGATCCTGTGAAAACAGCTGCAGCAGGACCAGCATAGGCCTGGGCCAAACAGCCCCCCACCATTGCCAAGGTCATCACAGGCAGAGCGTGACTCGGAGGAGGAACAACCTGAGCCTGCCCCAGTAGGCAGAAGGAGGCATGCCCAGTATGCTTTAGCCTTGGCAAAGAGGCAATGCATAGCACATACACTGGCTCAGTAGGAACCCTGGAAATGATACCTCTCTATGACCTGCACATATAGTAAAAGGGATGCCTAAGTTGACACGACCTGCTTCAAACATGTACAGGGAGTGTAGTATGTGCATCTGACATAGGCAGCCCTGCAGCACCACCTGAGGCATGATTGCCATGTGTCAAGCAATTTAAGGTAGTGCTAAACAGCATTTACCACCATGTAGTATATGCAAACAGAATACACACACCAACTAGTACAACTGTGGTCAGTGTTGAGTAATATTGGGCAATGTCCAGCAAAGTTGGTGAATATACAGCAATGTCAGACAAGCCTGGTCTAAGTAGGGCATAGCAGAACAAAAGCCAACATGCTCATATTTGCGTAACCAGCCCTTAAGAAGTCTGGTCTGCTCAGTATGGAAACATAAAGCAGTGATGGGCCTCGTACCCAGGATACTGTGCACCATAGTTAAAGTACTGAACCACTAAACCATGACAGCATTGCACTGTTTAGCCATTAGTATCTCATGGAAACCCTGCAGGCACAGCATAATCTCTGTTGAGTTATGACACAAAGGTGAGTCCTGCAGTAAGAACAGAACTTGACTTCCAACACACACAGTATAAATGTTAATATTGGTCATGTTCACACACATCCAGAAATGTTGTGGACTTTAGATCGCAACATACTGAAAGGTCACACTGGGCATGCTCACACACTTGAATAAATGAGACATATGTCAGGCAACAAAACATGGAAAGCCTGAATTGGGCATGCTCACACACTTAGGCCATGTCTGACTACAACAGTGGGCCACACATATCTGACAGTTGCATGTGTTAACCCAGGAACCTCTCACTATCCAGCAATCCACCCTGTGCACACAGTTACATGACAACAGACACTTATATAATATAGTGGAACCCTGTCATGATCAAACATGTTCCACAGATACCTAAGTTGTTCATAGAAACTGAGAAAGCAAAGACAATAAAGACCTGCAAACAGTATCAGCAATAAATATTGTGCATCTCGAGCAGAAGCATAGGTTCAGAGGTCAATAGTAGGCTATCTGTCCTAGGGTATGTACAAGCCTAGCCAGAGTGTGTTTGGCATTTGCAGCCCTGTCAGAGTACTACACTGTGCCAGTGAATAGTAGGTCACACAAGATAGCCTATGTACGTTTAGGCTAGTGTGCCTCTGTGTAGCAGGGACACAGAAGATATCCCATGGGTAAACATACGATCACCCATACAGCCGTCAAGATGTTCCCTGTAGGTGGTTAGTGGGTGGCTCTACCTATGTGAAACTGTGATCATAATCTGGAGTGAGTGGAGGCCCTGGGATAAGAATCTGTCCCTCCAGCATGTCCTATTAACATCTGTGCTGAGGTATATGTCCCTGGAGTGTGTAGCTACAAGAGAGTTGGATATCCTGAGGTGGATGGAGCATGTCCATTAATTCTGGGTGGGGTATTACTGCAAACAACAGGCACACATCATATCCGAGTAGGTGGTAAGCGACTGAGTAGAGCTGGAGTTACTGCATCTGAACTGTGCAGGTCATCTGTGTGAGTCCCTATATCTGCTTGGTGCAGAACTTATAGGTTAATAGGTTCATAGGTAGATACTAAGCTATCTGCCCTAGGGCATTTATAAGCCTATTTGGCATCCGTCTCCCTATTAGATTAGTCTACTGTGCCTCTGTAAATTAGGTCACAGAAGGTACCTTTTAAGATTAGTTTGCTGTGCCTCTGTCTAGCAGGGACACAGAAGAGATCCCAGGGGTGAATTTCCGATTTCCCATCCGTGTGTCCAGATTTGGCTTGAAGAGGGTCAGCGAGGAGCTATGTCTAATATGAATTGGGATTCTATTCCAGAGTGAGGGGAGCCTCTGGGAAATGAATCTGTCCCTCCAGCATGTCCTTTTTATTCTTGTGCTGAGGTTTAAGTCCCTGGAGCGTGTATCTCTAAGGGACTTGGATTTTTGAGGTGGATCATGTCCATTAACTCTGGCGTTGACATGGCTTTATATGTCAGGCATAGATTGTCTCTGAGTAGGCGGTAAGCAACTGAGTAGAGCTGGAGTTTCCTTAGTTAAGCTGCATATGACATCTGTTTGTAGCCCATGATCCTCTTGGAGAGGTACTTTTGGCTCTCTCCAGGTGCTGCAGGTGTCGGGTAAGGTACATCCCAAAAGGGCCATTGTATTCAAGTATGGGGCTGATGACTGATGAGTAGAGGGGCACAATGACCTCTCTTGATGTAGATGTGAACCCTTTCATGATAAGGTGGCATATATAGAAGGCCTTTGTAACCACTTTGGCAATGTGATTATCAAAAGAGAGATTACTATCTACATTGGTCCCCAAATCTCAAATTACTACTTCTGTACTTAATGGGTTACCACCTGTGTGGTAATTTGTGTGCACCTTGTTTTTCACAAAGGGGATGACTATGCACTTTTTAGCATGTAGCTCGAGCTTGTGGCTCTGGCACCAAACATCCATCTCTGTGAGACCCTTCTGGAGGATGCTTGTGTCAGCTGGAGAGTCGATTATGGCCCCCAGTTTGCAGTCATCTGCGAACCTTGTCAGCCATAATCCCCCCGTGTTAGCCTGAACCTCAGAGAAGTATATACCGAACCAGAGAGGTCCCAGACCTGAGCCCTGTGGGATGCCACTTGTAACTGGTTTGTATTCGGACATGGCACCTGCGATTCTGACTATGTGGGTTCTATCCCTGAGCGAGTTTGCAACCCATCTTGTGATATAGGGGTTGATATTTAAGCTGTTAAGCTTATGTATGATTTCCGAGTGGGGTATTCTGTTGAATGTTTTTGTGAGGTCCAGGTAGGCTGTGTGGACTACCTTGCCCTCATCCATAGCTTTGGTAACTGTTTCAAAGAAATCAACTAGGTTTAAGAGGCAAGATCTGCCCTTAACAAAGCCAAATTGGGTAGAGTCCAGTGTCTGGAGGCTCCCAATGTCTTTGTTTATGAGTTCCATGATAATATGCTCCATAGCTGTACAGACCAGAATAGTCAGGCTTATGGGGCGATAGTTCCCAGGGTCTGTTGTGGCACCACCTTTGTGGAGTGGAATCACTGTAGCTGTATGCCATTATAGGTTCATCGGTTCATAGGTTCATACTAGGCTATCTGCCCTAGGGCATTTATAAGCCTAGCCAGAATGTGTTTGGCTTTTGCCACCCATTTTAAATTTATTTTGCTATGCCCTTTTTCGAGGTTAGTATACTGTGCCTCTGTCTAACAGTGACACAGAAGTGATACCCGGGGTAAACCTACGATCTCCCATCCACTCATCAAGATTCCTCTTGAAGAGAGTCAATGAGGGACTCTGCCTAACCTGGACTGGGATTTTATTCCAGAGTGAAGGGAGCCTCTGGGTTATGAATCTGTCCCTCCAGCATGTCCTATTTATTTCATTGCTGAGGTTCAAGTCTCTCAAGCGCGTAGCTCGATGGGATTTGGATTTTCTGAGGTGCAGCATGTCCATTAATTCTGGGTTGGACATGGCTTTATACGTCAGGCACAGATCGGCTCTGAACAGGCGGTATGCCACTGAGTAGAGCTGGAGTTTCTTTAACCGGGCAGCATATGGCATCTGTTTGAGCCCTTTGATCCTCTTGGTGAGGTACTTTTGGGGTCTTTCCAGTTGCTGCAGGTGTCTGGTAAGGTACATCCCAAAAGGGGCATTGTACTCAATTATGGGCCTGATGAGGGATGAGTAAAGAGGCACGATGACTTCCCCTGATCTAGATGTGAATCCCTTCATGATTAGGTGGGCTATATAAAATGTTTTTCTAACCACTTTGGCCACATGGTTGTCAAATGAGAGATTGCTATCAACTTGGGTCCCCAGGTCCCTAATTACTTCTTCTGTACTTAATGGATTACCACCTATGTGGTAATTTGTGGGCACTTTGTTTTTGCCAAAGGGGATGACTATACACTTTTTGGCATTTAGCCTGAGGCCATGGCTCTGGCACCAGTTGTCTGTTTCTATGAGGCCCTTTTGGAGGATGCTTGTGTCGGCTGGAATTCGGGTACATATCCTGTAGTAAGGCTAAGTTTGAACAGTGACTTAATGTGAGGGTTGAGTTCTTTTGGAGCTTGTGTAAGACACAGCCTGGGACACCGTCCGGTCCCATAGCTGCTGTGTTTTTTGCTTTGGTGAGGGCAGCTTTCACCTGTGCATCTGTGATGTCAGGGAGGTTACATTCAGTTGGGATAGGCATTTGTTCCTTTGTGGGTGAAGGGGGGGAGATGTTTGTGCTGAATCTGTCTGCCAGGATGTTGGCTGTCTGTAGTTTTGGTATATTTTGTACCGTTATGCAACAATTCAGAGCATATCTGGGAGTTTCCACCCATATTATGGACATAACTAAAGAAGGACTTGTGATTATCTTTAGTGACTAGGGCAATTTCCCTTTGGAAAATGGCCTTTGATGATTTTATGAGGTATCGAAGTTTCTTGCTAATACTGATCAGAGATGCCTTCCATTTTTGGGATTTTGCTCTGTCATGTAGTAGCTTCCTCCTTCTGTTGTATAGCTTATTTATGGCTGGGGTCCACCAAACAGGTCTCCTGTTTTTGGAGGAGTGAGTCTTCGTTTTATTTGGGATAGCACAATCCATACATTCCTGCAGGTGCTCATAGAATGCATTTGTAAAGGATTCTGCGGATTGGCCTGTATTATCCTCTGGCCCGTGGGCTTTGAAGGATTCCACCTCAGTCTTGAGAAGTGTAAAGTTGGCATTTGAGAAATTCTATACAGTGATTTCCTTGGCTGGGGGTGGGGATGGGATATGGATATCCATGGAAATTTGTTAATGTTCTGATCTTACCAATGAGGGGTTTACCTCTGGTGTGGAACATAGAGTCCCCATGTTGGTGATGACCAGGTCCAATATGTTGTTCCCTCTTTTGGGAGTGGTGACCAGTTGTTCCATCGCATTACAGTTTATAACTTCAAGGAATCGTTGGGCGAGTGTGTTTGGGCATGAGTAGTTGTTGCAGTCAATGTATGGGTAGTTGAAGTCACCCAATAACATAGTTTTAGGAGAGACCTTGATATTCTCCAGTGTTCTCAGGAATGCCAAGTGGGGCTCCTGTAATAGGGAGGGTGTTCTGTAGCAGGCTACAAACTGAAAGGCAGTTTGGCCCACTATTTGTTGCATATGTATGGTTTCTGATGCTTCGTGCAGTGCCACTAACCTGGAGGTGTAGGTATCTTTGATGAATATAGATATGACCCCTCCTTTTGTGCTTTGGTCCGTGTTTTGTGTGTGAAACGCATGGTATGAGTTATAACCTGGTAGTGCTGGGGTGCTCTCAGGAGCCTTGAACCAGGTTTCTGTTACTGCACAGACATTCATATTCTCCATACTGAGGAGAGCCTCAAGTGGGTGCATCTTGAGGTTTAGACGTATGGCATTGAGTAGCATTACCTTTAGATTTTGTATCCTTGGGTTGTCTATGGAGGTGTGTTTGTCCTTTGAGCCTCACCTAAAAAATGCACTATGGGGGTGGCAAGAGGCATGGCCAGTATACGAAAGCCTAAGGGTGACAGGTGCAAGCCATCCCTAGTGAAGCAACGTGGCTTGTCAGGCATTTCATCCCAGGTTGACAGACACTGGATCCCCATTGAATGACACCAATACTGTAGACAATTGTTGAAACTGATCATTTTGTCTTTATACTCTGGCATTATTCTTGGTGAGGGCAAGATGCTACCCAAGGTCAGGGTCATACCAGCCTGGGCTACATGATCAGAGAGCTGCTCTATGTCTCATTTCTTGTAGTCCAGGGAGGTACGTCTCATGTCATTCACACCTGCATGGACAATGACGGAGTCATACTTGTACCTGCTTTGGAGTAACCTGAGTGCTTGCATTATGTGATGGATCCTGCCACCTGACAGGCAGCTTACAGTGACCTTCTCCTTGTTCAGTCAGTTGAGTGGGATGTCAGTGTGCCGGATAATAGAGTCCCCTATAACAAGTGTATTTGGTGTGTTGTTTGGCCTTAAGGGCTGTGACTGTGAGGCACACTGATTTTGTGAGATGTGTGATTCGTGGGTATTGTTGAGGGGTGGCTGTTGCTTGGGTATCTGTGGTCAGTACAGTTGCTGCAGGTGTTGGGTAAGGTACACCCCAAAGGTGGCATTGTAACCAAGCATGGTTGTTATTTGTATAGGGGCACAATGACATCACTCGATCTAGATGTGAAACCATATGGGATAAGGTTGCTTATATAGAAGGTCTGTCCAACCACTATGGCAATGTGAATGTCAAAGGCAACAGTATGAACAAGTCATGTCCCCAATCACCTAACAACATCTACCATATGTAATGGAGTACTACCTATGTGTTAATGTGTGGGCATGTTGTTATTCCCAAAGGGGATGACTATGCAACTAATGGCATTTAGCTGTAGGCCATGGCTCAGGCACAAATCATCCATCTCTGTGAGACCCTGTTGGAGTATGCCTGTGGCAGCTGGAGAGGTGATCATGGCACCCAGTATGCAGTCAAGTGTGAACAAGGTCAGCCATAGTCCCCCTGTGGTAGCCTGTACGTCAGACAAATATATACTGAACAAGAGCGGTCCCAGGACTGAGCCGTGTGGGATGCCATGTGTAACTGGTGTATAGTCAGACATGGCACCTGCAATTCTGACCATGTGGGTGCTATCCCTGATCCAAGTAGCAATCCATCATGTGAGATATGTGTCCATATCGATGCTGGTGAGCCTATGCATAATGGCCCAGTGGGTTATTGTGTGGAAGGGTTTAGCAAGCTTCAGGTAGGCTGCGTGTACAACTGTCCCTATGTTGATGGACCTGTTAACTGTCAAAATAATACAAACATGTTCAAGAGGCAAGAGCTGCCCACAACAATGCTGAAATGTGTAGGACACAGTGTCTGTAGTTTCCTGATGTCTATGTGTAACAGACCCATGACAATACACTCCATAGCTTTGCATAACAGGATAGTTAGGCTTATAGGGCAATATTGTCTGTGGTCTGTTCTGGCACCAACTATGTGGAGTGGGAACACTGTTGCTGTATGCCATTCCGTGGGTACATATCCTGTAGTAACTCCAATATTGCACATTGATGTAATGTGAGGGTTACGTCTGTCATGAAGCTCGTGTAAGATGCTGGCCGGGACACCAACTGGTCACACTGATGCTGTAATGTATGCTTTGGGGAGGGCAGCACTCAACTGTTACTGTGTGGTGTCAGGGAGGTTACACTCTGTTGGGATGGATAGTTGCTCCCTAGGGGGGATAGGGGGATACATCTGCACTGAACCTGTTTGCCAGGACGTTGGCTATGCCAGTGGGTTCAGGGTAAGTGTAGTCAGTATGCAGTAAGTATCCAAAAGAAAATCCAACACCAGCTAGAGAGTCCTCAGAAAATGTAAAGCAATAAATAGTAGCAGAAAACTTCAGACTCACCACAAAATAAATGAATATAATATACTTTAATAAACAGACGGTAAGCGCTTTCGCGTATTCAAAGATACGCTTCCTCAGACCATAACATCAAGTCAATTACTGCAAGCTTATATAGTTGAATACCCACATAATTGAACCCAATCAAATAATTAATTAAACAATTAAGCAGTCAGAAAACAGATCTTTTAAAGAAACAGCTTACAAAATATATGATTCCTAATATAAAATGCAGTATCATGCTATAAGAAATAAATACAATCTTTTTAACTGCTTACAAACCTTAAAGTACATTTATATATAGTTTAAAACTATCTAACATATAGACAATCATGTATAAAGCCTATATATTAATTTGTGTATATGTAAATACTATTAATATAAATATGATACGAGACATAGTGCCTACTTACTGCTATAGATGTAAGAAAATATGTGCTCATTCAAATAAACTAATAATGTCAATGAATAAACAAATACATATCTATTGAACAAGATGATGCTAAATCAGTTCTATTGAACAATAAAACAAACAGATACAATATCGAATAAATTCAATGATTATGTAACTTCATGAAATGATAGTAAAAATTCCTCTCTAAACAATTTCTACACTCATAGAATATGCAAAAAACATACATATTCTGCTATCTAATCAAATATATTAAACCACACATAGTCAATTTAATAAATGCTTGAGTGACACTGTTAAAATCAGTATGAACTCTACTTATCAAAAATATATAAAACTATGATAAATATATATATATATATATGTATGTGTTTAAAATGTATACATATATATGAAATATATAAAAATGTGCATATTTAGTTAAGTATGCTAGATATTTATGCACAAAAATATATGTATCTATAAAAATCTATATAATCAATAAAAATCTAAACTCAACCTTAAACTTGATCATGGACTATAACAAATATTATACCATGAGCCCCCCAAAACGTGCACGCTGATTGGCCAGCGTGCCCGTTGTAAATCGAGTTATACTAATGGAAAAGGTCCGTCGCCCAGACTTTTTCCATTAGTATAACTTCGTTTTAAACACTGTCTCGCTATATTAAATGGGTTTAACAAAGCGAGACAGCTTTAAAATAAGCAACGGAGATCTCCGTTGCTTATTTTAAAGCTGTCTCGCTATGTTAAACCCATTTAACATAGCGAGACAGTGTTTTAAAAGCAACGGAGAAAGCAAGATCTCCGTTGCTTTTAGTGTCTCGCTATGTTAAATGAGTTTAACATAGCGAGACAGTTTTAAAATAAGCAACAGAGATGCCCGTTGCTTATTTTAAAACTGTCTCGCTATGTTAAACTCATTTAACATAGCGAGACACTAAAAAGCAACGGAGATCTTGCTTTCTCCGTTGCTTTTGCAACTCTGATGTACCGCGCAGGCGCAGTACATCAGAACTGCCGGATGCCAGACATCTGCGGAAGGGCAGTAAACAGGCATTATACTATGCCATTATTTAAGAAAAGTAATAGTTTCTTTTCTTAAATAATGTCATGGTATAATAGCAATAACCCACTTCTGGGTGTGAGTAATGCTAAATTTACCCACGGTTGGCTTTGTTTGGTTTCTCGGGCTTTGCCCTCGGGACCAAACCACGCCAACCATGGGTAAATTTAGCATTACCCACACCCAGGTGTGGGTTATTGCTATATTATCTACGTGAAGCAAGATGTGACCTCAGGGAAACATATATATTTAAACCTGGGGGATAATGCCCTCTCAGCTTAAAAATCCAATATAATTATTTTGTTTCTAAGAGGCTCATAAAGTCTCCACCTCTTCTACTCTGTTCTACAACTTGTAGCACCCTAAATACAAAGGAATGATTAGGATAGGACATAACATGTCTAGCCAATGCATTTAGTTCATTCTTATTTTTAATATCGTATTGGTGGTTGTAGATTCTGTTTTTTAATTTTCTCTTGGTGAGACCAATGTAGAAAACAGAGCAGGATTCACATGTTGCTAAATATATAAAACCTGTTGTTTCACAGGTGGCCTCAAACCTGGGTGCAAAAGAAAAAATTAATAGTAGGATGTGTAAACAACTGTTCCCTGGATATATATTTGCAGTAGTTACAATGATTGCATGGGTAAGTGCCATATCTATTGTGCTGTACTTGGCTAGCTAACAATTCAGCAGGTAGTCTATCACACAGAAGTCTTTTTAGACTTCTGTTGTTTCTGTATGTAAACAATGGCCTTTTACCTATAAGTTTTAAGGTTGGTGGATCTATGGTCAAAATTTTCCAATTATTTAAAATAATATCTCTTACATAGAGAAAGTCATTAGTATAAGTAGTTAAAAAATGCAACCTTTCAGTTGTTTCCTTAGGATACTTCTTAATGCAGGTACCTGCATAAGCTCCAGTTCTAATTTCCCTATCTTGTGTTGAAGCATCTCCCAGAACCTGCTGTCTAGTATGCTGGATAAGATCCTTCTTATAGTCCCTGTCAATGAAGATCTTTTCCAGTCTATCAGCTTCTAGAGTTAAGTCAGTTTTATCTTTACATAGTCTCAAAATTCTATGAAACTGGCTCTTAACTATACCACTAAAAGTGTGACGTGGGTGCATGCTGTCAAACCGCAATATGGTGTTTTTCCAGCATGCCTTTCTGTGGAGTTTGGGTATCAATATACCCCCTCTAATGTCCAAAGTAACATCATAGGATGCTTCAACAGTAAATCTTAAAAAATCTGTTGTTGACTCAAGGTATTCCTTAAATGAATTAAATTCTTCCAAAGTGCCATCCCAAATTATTAAAATATCATCCACAAAACGCCTGTATAGTAGGACTCTACCAAACCACTGATGATTAAATACAAATTGTCTCTCCCACTGGTACATAACTAAATTGGCGTATGTATTGGCACAGGGGGTGCCCATAGCCACTCCTGACTCTTGTAGGAATAGGCATCCCCTGAAGCCAAATACATTGTTGTATAGCACCAATTCTAACAGTTGGCATGTGAGTATTTCCTTGTTTCTATCAAAAGATGGAAATATCTGCAGTAATTCCCTTACTGATTGTATCCCTTCTTCATTAGGTATACAGGTAAAAAAGACTCTGAACATCCATAATGATTAACAAATGCTGGTCTTTTACTAACTCAGTGTCCATGGAATCTATATATTCTATGAGTTCATAAGTATCGTTTAAAATACTTGGGATTTCAGATATTATAGGCCTTAGTGTATCTTCTAAATAAATGGAAATATTCTCAGTGGACCATTTACTGCCTGATACAATGGGTCGTAATGGGGGGGGGGAGATATTTTTGTGCATCTTAGGTAGTCCTTTAATCACAGGTGTGTGTGGATACTCATTATAGAAAAAGTCATACAGTTCTTTGGTGATCTGTCGACACCTGAGTAAATCATGCAGTGTGTCATGAACATGATTAATAATTTTCAACAACTTCACTTGATCTATCATGGAATAAGTGGAATCATCATTTAACATGGTGGACATAAGGTGTACATATTGCTCTGTGTCGAACAATACAATGCCCCCTCCCTTATCAGCAGGTCTCAACATTAATGTGGGATCATTCATAAAATAATGTAAAGATTTTTTCTCTTTATCTGACATATTGAAGTAGGCACATTTCCTTTTACCTTCATAAAAATAATCATATAAATCTTGCTCACAAATTTTTATAAAGCAGTCAACATGAGCTGGTATAGGTGGAAAGAAAGTACTCTTTTTCTTATGCTGGGGGATCTTTGGCAAGGCAGAATTCTCTATATCTGAAATTTTGGATTTAAAATAAAGTTTCAGAGCCACTGCTCTGCCAAACATACGAATGTCAGTTAATAAATCTGCCAAATCACTTCCCTGTGAAGGGACAAAAGAGAGACCTTTTTTTAAAAGGCTCATGTCATAAGGCGTAAGTACATACCTTGACAAGTTAAAAAAGAGTGGCTCTAAGGTCTCTGCCTTCTCCTTTGTTGTACAAATGTTTCCCCTGAAAGTTTGCGTTTTTTCCTTTCCCAGCTGTCTGCCCGATCCCGTGGAAAGACAGTTTTCCTGATAGGAAGCGGTAAAAAATGAGAGTTATCAGTTACAGTTTTACGTATAGCTCCCATGTTTCTTGTTGTCCCTAAGTTGCGATTTGCCTCCTGGTTCGGTAATGGTGTGGAAAAAGCCGTAGCTGAATCTGCGGTTGTCGGTAGTTCTGGAGGTGTGGTAAATGCTTCATCAGACACTTCGCTGGTAGAAGCAACAGCTGAGGCTGAAGATAATGAACCAACTGGATTCAATGCAATAAGCGTGCGTTCAAGAGGCGCTGAATTTGGAATATGGTTTTCAGCCTGTAAAACCCGGTCTGTTCTCCTCGGCCAAATAAAAACATTACCAGTAGCAAAGTCCCTATGATCACGCTGTAATTTTCGATGCTTTGTTTGTTGTAGTTTCAAAGCATAATTATTTACCTGTCCATACATAAAGTCAAGTCTCTTTTGACAAAACTCTTCACGAAAACTGTCTTTAATTTCTTTATTGAGTGAACTGACCTGAGCCAACAATTGACTCTCAAGGGGACTGAAATAATCAATTAGAAGTTGCACATATTTGTAACCAGCCTCTAAATTAATTTCCTGCCACTTTTTTAACAAGGCAGGATGACTGTCCCCGTATGTCGGCATGCATAGTATACGCATGCCTCTAGGAATTAACTAAAAATGAAGGCAAGCCTCCATGTGCTTGCGTTGCCAAATTAAACGTTGAAGTTTAAACAGGTCATTTTCTAGTTGTTTTACCTTGATGTTAAAAGTTTTGATGTTGTCAATAGTTTCAGCAACAGGTGCTGAGATAGGCACATTGAAATCCAGAGCCAATAAAGGATTCTGTAAGTGTCCCGTTATGGCAGTCCATTGTTCCTCACTGGAAAAGATCCTCGGTTCTGGGTTATAATCCAATTCTTTGTTGGAATTTGCCATATTCGTGTGCTGGAGTACGTTTTAAAAGGCCAAAGAAGTATCCAAAAGAAAATCCAACACCAGCTAGAGAGTCCTCAGTAAACGTAAAGCAATAAATCGTAGCAGAAAACTTCGGACTCACCACGAAATAAATGAATATAATATACTTTAATAAACAGACGGTAAGCGCTTTCGCGTATTCAAAGATGCGCTTCCTCAGACCATAACATCAAGTCAATTACTGCAAGCTTATATAGTTGAATACCCACATAATTGAACCCAATCAAATAATTAATTAAACAATTAAGCAGTCAGAAAACAGATCTTTTAAAGAAACAGCTTACAAAATATATGATTCCTAATATAAAATGCAGTATCATGCTATAAGAAATAAATACAATCTTTTTAACTGCTTACAAACCTTAAAGTACATTTATATATAGTTTAAAACTATCTAACATATAGACAATCATGTATAAAGCCTATATATAAATTTGTGTATATGTAAATACTATTAATATAAATATGATACGAGACATGGTGCCTACTTACTGCTATAGATGTAAGAAAATATGTGCTCATTCAAATAAACTAATAATGTCAATGAATAAACAAATACATATCTATTGAACAAGATGATGCTAAATCAGTTCTATTGAACAATAAAACAAACAGATACAATATCGAATAAATTCAATGATTATGTAACTTCATGAAATGATAGTAAAAATTCCTCTCTAAACAATTTCTACACTCATAGAATATGCAAAAAACATACATATTCTGCTATCTAATCAAATATATTAAACCACACATAGTCAATTTAATAAATGCATGAGTGACACTGTTAAAATCAGTATGAACTCTACTTATCAAAAATATATAAAACTATGATAAATATGTATATGTATGTGTTTAAAATGTATACATATATATGAAATATATAAAAATGTGCATATTTAGTTAAGTATGCTAGATATTTATGCACAAAAATATATGTATCTATAAAAATCTATATAATCAATAAAAATCTAAACTCAACCTTAAACTTGATCATGGACTATAACAAATATTATCTACGTGAAGCAAGATGTGACCTCAGGGAAACATATATATTTAAACCTGGGGGATAATGCCCTCTCAGCTTAAAAATCCAATTTAATTCTTTTTGTTTCTAAGAGGCTCATAAAGTCTCCGCCTCTTCTACTCTGTTCTACAACTTGTAGCACCCTAAATACAAAGGAATGATTAGGATAGGACATAACATGTCTAGCCAATGCATTTAGTTCATTCTTATTTTTAATATCGTATTGGTGGTTGTAGATTCTGTTTTTTAATTTTCTCTTGGTGAGACCAATGTAGAAAACAGCAGGATTCACATGTTGCTAAATATATTAAACCTGTTGTTTCACAGGTGGCCTCAAACCTGGGTGCAAAAGAAAAATTAATAGTAGGATGTGTAAACAACTGTTCCCTGGAGATATATTTGCAGTAGTTACAATGATTGCATGGGTAAGTGCCATATCTATTGTGCTGTACTTGGCTAGCTAACAATTCAGCAGGTAGTCTATCACACAGAAGTCTTTTTAGACTTCTGTTGTTTCTGTGTGTAAACAATGGCCTTTTACCTATAAGTTTTAAGGTTGGTGGATCTATGGTCAAAATTTTCCAATTATTTAAAATAATATCTCTTACATAGAGAAAGTCATTGGTATAAGTAGTTAAAAAATGCAACCTTTCAGTTGTTTCCTTAGGATACTTCTTAATGCAGGTACCTGCATAAGCTCCAGTTCTAATTTCCCTATCTTGTGTTGAAGCATCTCCCAGAACCTGCTCTTTAGTATGCTGGATAAGATCCTTATTATAGCCCCTATCAATGAAGATCTTTTCCAGTCTATCAGCTTCTAGAGTTAAGTCAGTTTTATCTTTACATAGTCTCAAAATTCTATGAAACTGGCTCTTAACTATACCACTAAAAGTGTGATGTGGGTGCATGCTGTCAAACCGCAATATGGTGTTTTTCTAGCATGCCTTTCTATGGAGTTTGGGTATCAATCTACCCCCTCTAATGTCCAAAGTAACATCTAGAAAATCCACCGAATCATAGGATGCTTCAACAGTAAATCTTAAAAAATCTGTTGTTGACTCAAGGTATTCCTTAAATGAATTAAATTCTTCCAAAGTGCCATCCCAAATTATTAAAATATCATCCACAAAAAGCCTGTATAGTAGGACTCTACCAAACCACTGATGATTAAATACAAATTGTCTCTCCCACTGGTACATAACTAAATTGGCGTATGTATTGGCACAGGGGGTGCCCATAGCCTCTCCTGACTCTTGTAGGAATAGGCCTCCCCTGAAGCCAAATACATTGTTGTATAGCACCAATTCTAACAGTTGGCATGTGAGTATTTCCTTGTTTCTATCAAAAGATGGAAATATCTGCAGTAATTCCCTTACTGATTGTATCCCTTCTTCATTAGGTATACAGGTAAAAAAGACTCTGAACATCCATAGTGATTAACAAATGCTGGTCTTTTACTAACTCAGTGTCCATGGAATCTATATTTTCTATGAGTTCATAAGTATCGTTTAAAATACTTGGGATTTCAGATATTATAGGCCTTAGTGTATCTTCTAAATAAATGGAAATATTCTCAGTGGACCATTTACTGCCTGATACAATGGGTCGTAATGGGGGATATTTTTGTGCATCTTAGGTAGTCCTTTAATCACAGGTGTGTGTGGATACTCATTATAGAAAAAGTCATGCAGTTCTTTGGTGATCTGTCGACACCTGAGTAAATCATGCAGTGTGTCATGAACATGATTAATAATTTTCAACAACTTCACTTGATCTATCATGGAATAAGTGGAATCATCATTTAACATGGTGGACATAAGGTGTACATATTGCTCTGTGTCGAACAATACAATGCCCCCTCCCTTATCAGCAGGTCTCAACATTAATGTGGGATCATTCATAAAATAATGTAAAGATTTTTTCTCTTTATCTGACATATTGAAGTAGGCACATTTCCTTTTACCTTCATAAAAATAATCATATAAATCTTGCTCACAAATTTTTATAAAGCAGTCAACATGAGCTGGTATAGGTGGAAAGAAAGTACTCTTTTTCTTATGCTGGGGGATCTTTGGCAAGGCAGAATTCTCTATATCTGAAATTTTGGATTTAAAATAAAGTTTCAGAGCCACTGCTCTGCCAAACATACGAATGTCAGTTAATAAATCTGCCAAATCACTTCCCTGTGAAGGGACAAAAGAGAGCCCTTTTTTTAAAAGGCTCATGTCATAAGGCGTAAGTACATACCTTGACAAGTTAAAAAAGAGTGGCTCTAAGGTCTCTGCCTTCTCCTTTGTTGTACAAATGTTTCCCCTGAAAGTTTGCGTTTTTTCCTTTCCCAGCTGTCTGCCCGATCCCGTGGAAAGACAGTTTTCCTGATAGGAAGCGGTAAAAAATGAGAGTTATCAGTTACAGTTTTACGTATAGCTCCCATGTTTCTTGTTGTCCCTAAGTTGCGATTTGCCTCCTGGTTCGGTAATGGTGTGGAAAAAGCCGTAGCTGAATCTGTGGTTGTCGGTAGTTCTGGAGGTGTGGTAAATGCTTCATCAGACACTTCGCTGGTAGAAGCAACAGCTGAGGCTGAAAATAATGAACCAACTGGATTCAACGCAATAAGCGTGCGTTCAAGAGGAGCTGAATTTGGAATATGGTTTTCAGCCTGTAAAACCCGGTCTGTTCTCCTCGGCCAAATAAAAACATTACCAGTAGCAAAGTCCCTATGATCACGCTGTAATTTTCGATGCTTTGTTTGTTGTAGTTTCAAAGCATAATTATTTACCTGTCCATACATAAAGTCAAGTCTCTTTTGACAAAACTCTTCACGAAAACTGTCTTTAATTTCTTTATTGAGTGAACTGACCTGAGCCAACAATTGACTCTCAAGGGGACTGAAATAATCAATTAGAAGTTGCACATATTTGTAACCAGCCTCTAAATTAATTTCCTGCCACTTTTTTAACAAGGCAGGATGACTGTCCCCGTATGTCGGCATGCATAGTATACGCATGCCTCTAGGAATTAACTAAAAATGAAGGCAAGCCTCCATGTGCTTGCGTTGCCAAATTAAACGTTGAAGTTTAAACAAGTCATTTTCTAGTTGTTTTACCTTGATGTTAAAAGTTTTGATGTTGTCAATAGTTTCAGCAACAGGTGCTGAGATAGGCACATTGAAATCCAGAGCCAATAAAGGATTCTGTAAGTGTCCCGTTATGGCAGTCCATTGTTCCTCACTGGAAAAGATCCTCGGTTCTGGGTTATAATCCAATTCTTTGTTGGAATTTGCCATATTCGTGTGCTGGAGTATGTTTTAAAAGGCCAAAGAAGTATCCAAAAGAAAATTCAACACCAGCTAGAGAGTCCTCAGTAAACGTAAAGCAATAAATCGTAGCAGAAAACTTCGGACTCACCACGAAATAAATGAATATAATATACTTTAATAAACAGACGGTAAGCGCTTTCGCGTATTCAAAGATGCGCTTCCTCAGACCATAACATCAAGTCAATTACTGCAAGCTTATATAGTTGAATACCCACATAATTGAACCCAATCAAATAATTAATTAAACAATTAAGCAGTCAGAAAACAGATCTTTTAAAGAAACAGCTTACAAAATATATGATTCCTAATATAAAATGCAGTATCACGCTATAAGAAATAAATGCAATCTTTTTAACTGCTTACAAACCTTAAAGTACATTTATATATAGTTTAAAACTATCTAACATATAGACAATCATGTATAAAGCCTATATATAAATTTGTGTATATGTAAATACTATTAATATAAATATGATACGAGACATGGTGCCTACTTACTGCTATAGATGTAAGAAAATATGTGCTCATTCAAATAAACTAATAATGTCAATGAATAAACAAATACATATCTATTGAACAAGATGATGCTAAATCAGTTCTATTGAACAATAAAACAAACAGATACAATATCGAATAAATTCAATGATTATGTAACTTCATGAAATGATAGTAAAAATTCCTCTCTAAACAATTTCTACACTCATAGAATATGCAAAAAACATACATATTCTGCTATCTAATCAAATATATTAAACCACACATAGTCAATTTAATAAATGCATGAGTGACACTGTTAAAATCAGTATGAACTCTACTTATCAAAAATATATAAAACTATGATAAATATATATATGTATGTGTTTAAAATGTATACATATATATGAAATATATAAAAATGTGCATATTTAGTTAAGTATGCTAGATATTTATGCACAAAGATATATGTATCTATAAAAATCTATATAATCAATAAAAATCTAAACTCAACCTTAAACTTGATCATGGACTATAACAAATATTATCTACGTGAAGCAAGATGTGACCTCAGGGAAACATATATATTTAAACCTGGGGGATAATGCCCTCTCAGCTTAAAAATCCAATTTAATTCTTTTGTTTCTAAGAGGCTCATAAAGTCTCCGCCTCTTCTACTCTGTTCTACAACTTGTAGCACCCTAAATACAAAGGAATGATTAGGATAGGACATAACATGTCTAGCCAATGCATTTAGTTCATTCTTATTTTTAATATCGTATTGGTGGTTGTAGATTCTGTTTTTTAATTTTCTCTTGGTGAGACCAATGTAGAAAACAGCAGGATTCACATGTTGCTAAATATATTAAACCTGTTGTTTCACAGGTGGCCTCAAACCTGGGTGCAAAAGAAAAATTAATAGTAGGATGTGTAAACAACTGTTCCCTGGAGATATATTTGCAGTAGTTACAATGATTGCATGGGTAAGTGCCATATCTATTGTGCTGTACTTGGCTAGCTAACAATTCAGCAGGTAGTCTATCACACAGAAGTCTTTTTAGACTTCTGTTGTTTCTGTATGTAAACAATGGCCTTTTACCTATAAGTTTTAAGGTTGGTGGATCTATGGTCAAAATTTTCCAATTATTTAAAATAATATCTCTTACATAGAGAAAGTCATTGGTATAAGTAGTTAAAAAATGTAACCTTTCAGTTGTTTCCTTAGGATACTTCTTAATGCAGGTACCTGCATAAGCTCCAGTTCTAATTTCCCTATCTTGTGTTGAAGCATCTCCCAGAACCTGCTCTCTAGTATGCTGGATAAGATCCTTATTATAGCCCCTATCAATGAAGATCTTTTCCAGTCTATCAGCTTCTAGAGTTAAGTCAGTTTTATCTTTACATAGTCTCAAAATTCTATGAAACTGGCTCTTAACTATACCACTAAAAGTGTGATGTGGGTGCATGCTGTCAAACCGCAATATGGTGTTTTTCTAGCATGCCTTTCTATGGAGTTTGGGTATCAATCTACCCCCTCTAATGTCCAAAGTAACATCTAGAAAATCCACCGAATCATAGGATGCTTCAACAGTAAATCTTAAAAAATCTGTTGTTGACTCAAGGTATTCCTTAAATGAATTAAATTCTTCCAAAGTGCCATCCCAAATTATTAAAATATCATCCACAAAAAGCCTGTATAGTAGGACTCTACCAAACCACTGATGATTAAATACAAATTGTCTCTCCCACTGGTACATAACTAAATTGGCGTATGTATTTGCACAGGGGGTGCCCATAGCCTCTCCTGACTCTTGTAGGAATAGGCATCCCCTGAAGCCAAATACATTGTTGTATAGCACCAATTCTAACAGTTGGCATGTGAGTATTTCCTTGTTTCTATCAAAAGATGGAAATATCTGCAGTAATTCCCTTACTGATTGTATCCCTTCTTCATTAGGTATACAGGTAAAAAAGACTCTGAACATCCATAGTGATTAACAAATGCTGGTCTTTTACTAACTCAGTGTCCATGGAATCTATATATTCTATGAGTTCATAAGTATCGTTTAAAATACTTGGGATTTCAGATATTATAGGCCTTAGTGTATCTTCTAAATAAATGGAAATATTCTCAGTGGACCATTTACTGCCTGATACAATGGGTCGTAATGGGGGGGGGGGGGGATATTTTTGTGCATCTTAGGTAGTCCTTTAATCACAGGTGTGTGTGGATACTCATTATAGAAAAAGTCATACAGTTCTTTGGTGATCTGTCGACACCTGAGTAAATCATGCAGTGTGTCATGAACATGATTAATAATTTTCAACAACTTCACTTGATCTATCATGGAATAAGTGGAATCATCATTTAACATGGTGGACATAAGGTGTACATATTGCTCTGTGTCGAACAATACAATGCCCCCTCCCTTATCAGCAGGTCTCAACATTAATGTGGGATCATTCATAAAATAATGTAAAGATTTTTCTCTTTATCTGACATATTGAAGTAGGCACATTTCCTTTTACCTTCATAAAAATAATCATATAAATCTTGCTCACAAATTTTTATAAAGCAGTCAACATGAGCTGGTATAGGTGGAAAGAAAGTACTCTTTTTCTTATGCTGGGGGATCTTTGGCAAGGCAGAATTCTCTATATCTGAAATTTTGGATTTAAAATAAAGTTTCAGAGCCACTGCTCTGCCAAACATTCGAATGTCAGTTAATAAATCTGCCAAATCACTTCCCTGTGAAGGGACAAAAGAGAGCCCTTTTTTTAAAAGGCTCATGTCATAAAGTAAGTACATACCTTGACAAGTTAAAAAAGAGTGGCTCTAAGGTCTCTGCCTTCTCCTTTGTTGTACAAATGTTTCCCCTGAAAGTTTGCATTTTTTCCTTTCCCAGCTGTCTGCCCGATCCCGTGGAAAGACAGTTTTCCTGATAGGAAGCGGTAAAAAATGAGAGTTATCAGTTACAGTTTTACGTATAGCTCCCATGTTTCTTGTTGTCCCTAAGTTGCGATTTGCCTCCTGGTTCGGTAATGGTGTGGAAAAAGCCGTAGCTGAATCTGCGGTTGTCGGTAGTTCTGGAGGTGTGGTAAATGCTTCATCAGACACTTCGCTGGTAGAAGCAACAGCTGAGGCTGAAGATAATGAACCAACTGGATTCAACGCAATAAGCGTGCGTTCAAGAGGCGCTGAATTTGGAATATGGTTTTCAGCCTGTAAAACCCGGTCTGTTCTCCTCGGCCAAATAAATACATTACCAGTAGCAAAGTCCCTATGATCACGCTGTAATTTTCGATGCTTTGTTTGTTGTAGTTTCAAAGCATAATTATTTACCTGTCCATACATAAAGTCAAGTCTCTTTTGACAAAACTCTTCACAAAAACTGTCTTTAATTTCTTTATTGAGTGAACTGACCTGAGCCAACAATTGACTCTCAAGGGGACTGAAATAATCAATTAGAAGTTGCACATATTTGTAACCAGCCTCTAAATTAATTTCCTGCCACTTTTTTAACAAGGCAGGATGACTGTCCCCGTATGTCGGCATGCATAGTATACGCATGCCTCTAGGAATTAACTAAAAATGAAGGCAAGCCTCCATGTGCTTGCGTTGCCAAATTAAACGTTGAAGTTTAAACAAGTCATTTTCTAGTTGTTTTACCTTGATGTTAAAAGTTTTGATGTTGTCAATAGTTTCAGCAATAGGTGCTGAGATAGGCACATTGAAATCCAGAGCCAATAAAGGATTCTGTAAGTGTCCCGTTATGGCAGTCCATTGTTCCTCACTGGAAAAGATCCTCGGTTCTGGGTTATAATCCAATTCTTTGTTGGAATTTGCCATATTTGTGTGCTGGAGTACGTTTTAAAAGGCCAAAGATGTATCCAAAAGAAAATCCAACACCAGCTAGAGAGTCCTCAGTAAACGTAAAGCAATAAATCGTAGCAGAAAACTTCGGACTCACCACGAAATAAATGAATATAATATACTTTAATAAACAGACGGTGGCGCTTTCGCGTATTCAAAGATGCGCTTCCTCAGACCATAACATCAAGTCAATTACTGCAAGCTTATATAGTTGAATACCCACATAATTGAACCCAATCAAATAATTAATTAAACAATTAAGCAGTCAGAAAACAGATCTTTTAAAGAAACAGCTTACAAAATATATGATTCCTAATATAAAATGCAGTATCATGCTATAAGAAATAAATACAATCTTTTAACTGCTTACAAACCTTAAAGTACATTTATATATAGTTTAAAACTTTCTAACATATAGACAATCATGTATAAAGCCTATATATAAATTTGTGTATATGTAAATACTATTAATATAAATATGATACGAGACATGGTGCCTACTTACTGCTATAGATGTAAGAAAATATGTGCTCATTCAAATAAACTAATAATGTCAATGAATAAACAAATACATATCTATTGAACAAGTTGATGCTAAATCAGTTCTATTGAACAATAAAACAAACAGATACAATATCGAATAAATTCAATGATTATGTAACTTCATGAAATGATAGTAAAATTCCTCTCTAAACAATTTCTACACTCATAGAATATGCAAAAAACATACATATTCTGCTATCTAATCAAATATATTAAACCACACATAGTCAATTTAATAAATGCATGAGTGACACTGTTAAAATCAGTATGAACTCTACTTATCAAAATATATAAAACTATGATAAATATATATATGTATGTGTTTAAAATGTATACATATATATGAAATATATAAAATGTGCATATTTAGTTAAGTATGCTAGATATTTATGCACAAAGATATATGTATCTATAAAAATCTATATAATCAATAAAAATCTAAACTCAACCTTAAACTTGATCATGGACTATAACAAATATTATCTACGTGAAGCAAGATGTGACCTCAGGGAAACATATATATTTAAACCTGGGGGATAATGCCCTCTCAGCTTAAAAATCCAATTTAATTCTTTTGTTTCTAAGAGGCTCATAAAGTCTCCGCCTCTTCTACTCTGTTCTACAACTTGTAGCACCCTAAATACAAAGGAATGATTAGGATAGGACATAACATGTCTAGCCAATGCATTTAGTTCATTCTTATTTTTAATATCGTATTGGTGGTTGTAGATTCTGTTTTTTAATTTTCTCTTGGTGAGACCAATGTAGAAAACAGCAGGATTCACATGTTGCTAAATATATTAAACCTGTTGTTTCACAGGTGGCCTCAAACCTGGGTGCAAAAGAAAAATTAATAGTAGGATGTGTAAACAACTGTTCCCTGGAGATATATTTGCAGTAGTTACAATGATTGCATGGGTAAGTGCCATATCTATTGTGCTGTACTTGGCTAGCTAACAATTCAGCAGGTAGTCTATCACACAGAAGTCTTTTTAGACTTCTGTTGTTTCTGTATGAAAACAATGGCCTTTTACCTATAAGTTTTAAGGTTGGTGGATCTATGGTCAAAATTTTCCAATTATTTAAAATAATATCTCTTACATAGAGAAAGTCATTGGTATAAGTAGTTAAAAAATGTAACCTTTCAGTTGTTTCCTTAGGATACTTCTTAATGCAGGTACCTGCATAAGCTCCAGTTCTAATTTCCCTATCTTGTGTTGAAGCATCTCCCAGAACCTGCTCTCTAGTATGCTGGATAAGATCCTTATTATAGCCCCTATCAATGAAGATCTTTTCCAGTCTATCAGCTTCTAGAGTTAAGTCAGTTTTATCTTTACATAGTCTCAAAATTCTATGAAACTGGCTCTTAACTATACCACTAAAAGTGTGATGTGGGTGCATGCTGTCAAACCGCAATATGGTGTTTTTCTAGCATGCCTTTCTATGGAGTTTGGGTATCAATCTACCCCCTCTAATGTCCAAAGTAACATCTAGAAAATCCACCGAATCATAGGATGCTTCAACAGTAAATCTTAAAAAATCTGTTGTTGACTCAAGGTATTCCTTAAATGAATTAAATTCTTCCAAAGTGCCATCCCAAATTATTAAAATATCATCCACAAAAAGCCTGTATAGTAGGACTCTACCAAACCACTGATGATTAAATACAAATTGTCTCTCCCACTGGTACATAACTAAATTGGCGTATGTATTTGCACAGGGGGTGCCCATAGCCTCTCCTGACTCTTGTAGGAATAGGCATCCCCTGAAGCCAAATACATTGTTGTATAGCACCAATTCTAACAGTTGGCATGTGAGTATTTCCTTGTTTCTATCAAAAGATGGAAATATCTGCAGTAATTCCCTTACTGATTGTATCCCTTCTTCATTAGGTATACAGGTAAAAAAGACTCTGAACATCCATAGTGATTAACAAATGCTGGTCTTTTACTAACTCAGTGTCCATGGAATCTATATATTCTATGAGTTCATAAGTATCGTTTAAAATACTTGGGATTTCAGATATTATAGGCCTTAGTGTATCTTCTAAATAAATGGAAATATTCTCAGTGGACCATTTACTGCCTGATACAATGGGTCGTAATGGGGGTGGGGGGATATTTTTGTGCATCTTAGGTAGTCCTTTAATCACAGGTGTGTGTGGATACTCATTATAGAAAAAGTCATACAGTTCTTTGGTGATCTGTCGACACCTGAGTAAATCATGCAGTGTGTCATGAAAATGATTAATAATTTTCAACAACTTCACTTGATCTATCATGGAATAAGTGGAATCATCATTTAACATGGTGGACATAAGGTGTACATATTGCTCTGTGTCGAACAATACAATGCCCCCTCCCTTATCAGCAGGTCTCAACATTAATGTGGGATCATTCATAAAATAATGTAAAGATTTTTTCTCTTTATCTGACATATTGAAGTAGGCACATTTCCTTTTACCTTCATAAAAATAATCATATAAATCTTGCTCACAAATTTTTATAAAGCAGTCAACATGAGCTGGTATAGGTGGAAAGAAAGTACTCTTTTTCTTATGCTGGGGGATCTTTGGCAAGGCATAATTCTCTATATCTGAAATTTTGGATTTAAAATAAAGTTTCAGAGCCACTGCTCTGCCAAACATTCGAATGTCAGTTAATAAATCTGCCAAATCACTTCCCTGTGAAGGGACAAAAGAGAGCCCTTTTTTTAAAAGGCTCATGTCATAAGGCGTAAGTACATACCTTGACAAGTTAAAAAAGAGTGGCTCTAAGGTCTCTGCCTTCTCCTTTGTTGTACAAATGTTTCCCCTGAAAGTTTGCATTTTTTCCTTTCCCAGCTGTCTGCCCGATCCCGTGGAAAGACAGTTTTCCTGATAGGAAGCGGTAAAAAATGAGAGTTATCAGTTACAGTTTTACGTATAGCTCCCATGTTTCTTGTTGTCCCTAAGTTGCGATTTGCCTCCTGGTTCGGTAATGGTGTGGAAAAAGCCGTAGCTGAATCTGCGGTTGTCGGTAGTTCTGGAGGTGTGGTAAATGCTTCATCAGACACTTCGTTGGTAGAAGCAACAGCTGAGGCTGAAGATAATGAACCAACTGGATTCAACGCAATAAGCGTGCGTTCAAGAGGCGCTGAATTTGGAATATGGTTTTCAGCCTGTAAAACCCGGTCTGTTCTCCTCGGCCAAATAAATACATTACCAGTAGCAAAGTCCCTATGATCACGCTGTAATTTTCGATGCTTTGTTTGTTGTAGTTTCAAAGCATAATTATTTACCTGTCCATACATAAAGTCAAGTCTCTTTTGACAAAACTCTTCACGAAAACTGTCTTTAATTTCTTTATTGAGTGAACTGACCTGAGCCAACAATTGACTCTCAAGGGGACTGAAATAATCAATTAGAAGTTGCACATATTTGTAACCAGCCTCTAAATTAATTTCCTGCCACTTTTTTAACAAGGCAGGATGACTGTCCCCATATGTCGGCATGCATAGTATACGCATGCCTCTAGGAATTAACTAAAAATGAAGGCAAGCCTCCATGTGCTTGCGTTGCCAAATTAAACGTTGAAGTTTAAACAAGTCATTTTCTAGTTGTTTTACCTTGATGTTAAAAGTTTTGATGTTGTCAATAGTTTCAGCAATAGGTGCTGAGATAGGCACATTGAAATCCAGAGCCAATAAAGGATTCTGTAAGTGTCCCGTTATGGCAGTCCATTGTTCCTCACTGGAAAAGATCCTCGGTTCTGGGTTATAATCCAATTCTTTGTTGGAATTTGCCATATTTGTGTGCTGGAGTACGTTTTAAAAGGCCAAAGATGTATCCAAAAGAAAATCCAACACCAGCTAGAGAGTCCTCAGTAAACGTAAAGCAATAAATCGTAGCAGAAAACTTCGGACTCACCACGAAATAAATGAATATAATATACTTTAATAAACAGACGGTAAGCGCTTTCGCGTATTCAAAGATGCGCTTCCTCAGACCATAACATCAAGTCAATTACTGCAAGCTTATATAGTTGAATACCCACATAATTGAACCCAATCAAATAATTAATTAAACAATTAAGCAGTCAGAAAACAGATCTTTTAAAGAAACAGCTTACAAAATATATGATTCCTAATATAAAATGCAGTATCATGCTATAAGAAATAAATACAATCTTTTTAACTGCTTACAAACCTTAAAGTACATTTATATATAGTTTAAAACTTTCTAACATATAGACAATCATGTATAAAGCCTATATATAAATTTGTGTATATGTAAATACTATTAATATAAATATGATACGAGACATGGTGCCTACTTACTGCTATAGATGTAAGAAAATATGTGCTCATTCAAATAAACTAATAATGTCAATGAATAAACAAATACATATCTATTGAACAAGTTGATGCTAAATCAGTTCTATTGAACAATAAAACAAACAGATACAATATCGAATAAATTCAATGATTATGTAACTTCATGAAATGATAGTAAAAATTCCTCTCTAAACAATTTCTACACTCATAGAATATGCAAAAAACATACATATTCTGCTATCTAATCAAATATATTAAACCACACATAGTCAATTTAATAAATGCATGAGTGACACTGTTAAAATCAGTATGAACTCTACTTATCAAAAATATATAAAACTATGATAAATATATATATGTATGTGTTTAAAATGTATACATATATATGAAATATATAAAATGTGCATATTTAGTTAAGTATGCTAGATATTTATGCACAAAGATATATGTATCTATAAAAATCTATATAATCAATAAAAATCTAAACTCAACCTTAAACTTGATCATGGACTATAACAAATATTATCTCGTGAAGCAAGATGTGACCTCAGGGAAACATATATATTTAAACCTGGGGGATAATGCCCTCTCAGCTTAAAAATCCAATTTAATTCTTTTGTTTCTAAGAGGCTCATAAAGTCTCCGCCTCTTCTACTCTGTTCTACAACTTGTAGCACCCTAAATACAAAGGAATGATTAGGATAGGACATAACATGTCTAGCCAATGCATTTAGTTCATTCTTATTTTTAATATCGTATTGGTGGTTGTAGATTCTGTTTTTTAATTTTCTCTTGGTGAGACCAATGTAGAAAACAGCAGGATTCACATGTTGCTAAATATATTAAACCTGTTGTTTCACAGGTGGCCTCAAACCTAGGTGCAAAAGAAAAATTAATAGTAGGATGTGTAAACAACTGTTCCCTGGAGATATATTTCCAGTAGTTACAATGATTGCATGGGTAAGTGCCATATCTATTGTGCTGTACTTGGATAGCTAACAATTCAGCAGGTAGTCTATCACACAGAAGTCTTTTTAGACTTCTGTTGTTTCTGTATGTAAACAATGGCCTTTTACCTATAAGTTTTAAGGTTGGTGGATCTATGGTCAAAATTTTCCAATTATTTAAAATAATATCTCTTACATAGAGAAAGTCATTAGTATAAGTAGTTAAAAAATGCAACCTTTCAGTTGTTTCCTTAGGATACTTCTTAATGCAGGTACCTGCATAAGCTCCAGTTCTAATTTCCCTATCTTGTGTTGAAGCATCTCCCAGAACCTGCTCTCTAGTATGCTGGATAAGATCCTTATTATAGCCCCTGTCAATGAAGATCTTTTCCAGTCTATCAGCTTCTAGAGTTAAGTCAGTTTTATCTTTACATAGTCTCAAAATTCTATGAAACTGGCTCTTAACTATACCACTAAAAGTGTGACGTGGGTGCATGCTGTCAAACCGCAATATGGTGTTTTTCCAGCATGCCTTTCTATGGAGTTTGGGTATCAATCTACCCCCTCTAATGTCCAAAGTAACATCTAGAAAATCCACCGAATCATAGGATGCTTCAACAGTAAATCTTAAAAAATCTGTTGTTGACTCAAGGTATTCCTTAAATTAATTAAATTCTTCCAAAGTGCCATCCCAAATTATTAAAATATCATCCACAAAATGCCTGTATAGTAGGACTCTACCAAACCACTGATGATTAAATACAAATTGTCTCTCCCACTGGTACATAACTAAATTGGCATATGTATTGGCACAGGGGGTGCCCATAGCCACTCCTGACTCTTGTAGGAATAGGCATCCCCTGAAGCCAAATACATTGTTGTATAACACCAGTTCTAACAGTTGGCATGTGAGTATTTCCTTGTTTCTATCAAAAGAGGGAAATATCTGCAGTAATTCCCTTACTGATTGTATCCCTTCTTCATTAGGTATACAGGTAAAAAAGACTCTGAACATCCATAGTGATTAACAAATGCTGGTCTTTTACTAACTCAGTGTCCATGGAATCTATATATTCTATGAGTTCATAAGTATCGTTTAAAATACTTGGGATTTCAGATATTATAGGCCTTAGTGTATCTTCTAAATAAATGGAAATATTCTCAGTGGACCATTTACTGCCTGATACAATGGGTCGTAATGGGGGGGGGGGAGATATTTTTGTGCATCTTAGGTAGTCCTTTAATCACAGGTGTGTGTGGATACTCATTATAGAAAAAGTCATACAGTTCTTTGGTGATCTGTCGACACCTGAGTAAATCATACAGTGTGTCATGAACATGATTAATAATTTTCAACAACTTCACTTGATCTATCATGGAATAAGTGGAATCATCATTTAACATGGTGGACATAAGGTGTACATATTGCTCTGTGTCGAACAATACAATGCCCCCTCCCTTATCAGCAGGTCTCAACATTAATGTGGGATCATTCATAAAATAATGTAAAGATTTTTTCTCTTTATCTGACATATTGAAGTAGGCACATTTCCTTTTACCTTCATAAAAATAATCATATAAATCTTGCTCACAAATTTTTATAAAGCAGTCAACATGAGCTGGTATAGGTGGAAAGAAAGTACTCTTTTTCTTATGCTGGGGGATCTTTGGCAAGGCAGAATTCTCTATATCTGAAATTTTGGATTTAAAATAAAGTTTCAGAGCCACTGCTCTGCCAAACATATGAATGTCAGTTAATAAATCTGCCAAATCACTTCCCTGTGAAGGGACAAAAGAGAACCCTTTATTTAAAAGGCTCATGTCATAAGGCGTAAGTACATACCTTGACAAGTTAAAAAAGAGTGGCTCTAAGGTCTCTGCCTTCTCCTTTGTTGTACAAATGTTTCCCCTGAAAGTTTGCGTTTTTTCCTTTCCCAGCTGTCTGCCCGATCCCGTGGAAAGACAGTTTTCCTGATAGGAAGTGGTAAAAAATGAGAGCTATCTGTTAGAGTTTTACGTATAGCTCCCATGTTTCTTGTTGTCCCTAAGTTGCGATTTGCCTCCTGGTTCGGTAATGGTGTGGAAAAAGCCGTAGCTGAATCTGCGGCTGTCGGTAGTTCTGGAGGTGTGGTAAATGCTTCATCAGACACTTCGCTGGTAGAAGCAACAGCTGAGGCTGAAGATAATGAACCAACTGGATTCAACGCAATAAGCATGCGTTCAAGAGGCGCTGAATTTGGAATATGGTTTTCAGCCTGTAAAACCCGGTCTGTTCTCCTCGGCCAAATAAAGACATTACCAGTAGCAAAGTCCCTATGATCACGCTGTAATTTTCGATGCTTTGTTTGTTGTAGTTTCAAAGCATAATTATTTACCTGTCCATACATAAAGTCAAGTCTCTTTTGACAAAACTCTTCACGAAAACTGTCTTTAATTTCTTTATTGAGTGAACTGACCTGAGCCAACAACTGACTCTCAAGGGGACTGAAATAATCAATTAGAAGTTGCACATATTTGTAACCAGCCTCTAAATTAATTTCCTGCCACTTTTTTAACAAGGCAGGATGACTGTCCCCGTATGTCGGCATGCATAGTATACGCATGCCTCTAGGAATTAACCAAAAATGAAGGCAAGCCTCCATGTGCTTGCGTTGCCAAATTAAACATTGAAGTTTAAACAAGTCATTTTCTAGTTGTTTTACCTTGATGTTAAAAGTTTTGATGTTGTCAATAGTTTCAGCAACAGGTGCTGAGATAGGCACATTGAAATCCAGAGCCAATAAAGGATTCTGTAAGTGTCCCGTTATGGCAGTCCATTGTTCCTCACTGGAAAAGATCCTCGGTTCTGGGTTATAATCCAATTCTATGTTGGAATTTGCCATATTCGTGTGCTGGAGTAAGTTTTAAAAGGCCAAAGAAGTATCCAGAAGAAAATCCAACACCAGCTAGAGAGTCCTCAGTAAATGTAAAGCAATAAATAGTAGCAGAAAACTTCGGACTCACCACGAAATAAATGAATATAATATACTTTAATAAACAGACGGTAAGCGCTTTCGCGTATTCAAAGATACGCTTCCTCATACCATAACATCAAGTCAATTACTGCAAGCTTATATAGTTGAATACCCACATAATTGAACCCAATCAAATAATTAATTAAACAATTAAGCAGTCAGAAAACAGATCTTTTAAAGAAACAGCTTACAAAATATATGATTCCTAATATAAAATGCAGTATCATGCTATAAGAAATAAATACAATCTTTTTAACTGCTTACAAACCTTAAAGTACATTTATATATAGTTTAAAACTATCTAACATATAGACAATCATGTATAAAGCCTATATATAAATTTGTGTATATGTAAATACTATTAATATAAATATGATACGAGACATGGTGCCTACTTACTGCTATAGATGTAAGAAAATATGTGCTCATTCAAATAAACTAATAATGTCAATGAATAAACAAATACATATCTATTGAACAAGATGATGCTAAATCAGTTCTATTGAACAATAAAACAAACAGATACAATATCGAATAAATTCAATGATTATGTAACTTCATGAAATGATAGTAAAAATTCCTCTCTAAACAATTTCTACACTCATAGAATATGCAAAAAACATACATATTCTGCTATCTAATCAAATATATTAAACCACACATAGTCAATTTAATAAATGCATAAGAGTGACATTGTTAAAATCAGTATGAACTCTACTTATCAAAAATATATAAAACAATGATAAATATATATATGTATGTGTTTAAAATGTATACATATATATGAAATATATAAAAATGTGCATATTTAGTTAAGTATGCTAGATATTTATGCACAAAAATATATGTATCTATAAAAATCTATATAATCAATAAAAATCTAAACTCAACCTTAAACTTGATCATGGACTATAACAAATATTATCTACGTGAAGCAAGATGTGACCTCAGGGAAACATATATATTTAAACCTGGGGGATAATGCCCTCTCAGCTTAAAAATCCAATATAATTCTTTTGTTTCTAAGAGGCTCATAAAGTCTCCGCCTCTTCTACTCTGTTCTACAACTTGTAGCACCCTAAATACAAAGGAATGATTAGGATAGGACATAACATGTCTAGCCAATGCATTTAGTTCATTCTTATTTTTAATATCGTATTGGTGGTTGTAGATTCTGTTTTTTAATTTTCTCTTGGTGAGACCAATGTAGAAAACAGCAGGATTCACATGTTGCTAAATATATTAAACCTGTTGTTTCACAGGTGGCCTCAAACCTGGGTGCAAAGAAAAATTAATAGTAGGATGTGTAAACAACTGTTCCCTGGAGATATATTTGCAGTAGTTACAATGATTGCATGGGTAAGTGCCATATCTATTGTGCTGTACTTGGCTAGCTAACAATTCAGCAGGTAGTCTATCACACAGAAGTCTTTTTAGACTTCTGTTGTTTCTGTATGTAAACAATGGCCTTTTACCTATAAGTTTTAAGGTTGGTGGATCTATGGTCAAAATTTTCCAATTATTTAAAATAATATCTCTTACATAGAGAAAGTCATTGGTATAAGTAGCTAAAAAATGCAACCTTTCAGTTGTTTCCTTAGGATACTTCTTAATGCAGGTACCTGCATAAGCTCCAGTTCTAATTTCCCTATCTTGTGTTGAAGCATCTCCCAGAACCTGCTCTCTAGTATGCTGGATAAGATCCTTATTATAGCCCCTATCAATGAAGATCTTTTCCAGTCTATCAGCTTCTAGAGTTAAGTCAGTTTTATCTTTACATAGTCTCAAAATTCTATGAAACTGGCTCTTAACTATACCACTAAAAGTGTGATGTGGGTGCATGCTGTCAAACCGCAATATGGTGTTTTTCCAGCATGCCTTTCTATGGAGTTTGGGTATCAATCTACCCCCTCTAATGTCCAAAGTAACATCTAGAAAATACGCCGAATCATAGGATGCTTCAACAGTAAATCTTAAAAAATCTGTTGTTGACTCAAGGTATTCCTTAAATGAATTAAATTCTTCCAAAGTGCCATCCCAAATTATTAAAATATCTTCCACAAAACGCCTGTATAGTAGGACTCTACCAAACCACTGATGATTAAATACAAATTGTCTCTCCCACTGGTACATAACTAAATTGGTATATGTATTGGCACAGGGGGTGCCCATAGCCACTCCTGACTCTTGTAGGAATAGGCATCCCCTGAAGCCAAATACATTGTTGTATAGCACCAATTCTAACAGTTGGCATGTGAGTATTTCCTTGTTTCTATCAAAAGATGGAAATATCTGCAGTAATTCCCTTACTGATTGTATCCCTTCTTCATTAGGTATACAGGTAAAAAGACTCTGAACATCCATAGTGATTAACAAATGCTGGTCTTTTACTAACTCAGTGTCCATGGAATCTATATATTCTATGAGTTCATAAGTATCCTTTAAAATAGTATGCAGTAACTCACAGCATATCAGTGAGTGTCCACCCAGGTTCCTGACCTAACTGACGAAGGCCTTGTGATAGTCCTACTTGTCTGGTGCAATTGTCCGTGAGAAGAAGACCTTAGATAAGTACATGAGTGATCATAGCTGTCTGCTAGTACATATCACAGATGCTTTCCCTGTCTGGGATTGTGCTCTATCATGTAGTAGCTTCCTCCTGACATTGTACAGCTCATTAATGGCTGGTGTCTACCAGACAGGTCCCCTGCCATTGGAGGAGTGAGTCTTGTTGTTATTTGGGGTAGCACAATCCATGCAGTCAAGTAGGAGTCCATAGAATGTGTATGTAAAGGATTCAGCAGTCAGAGCTGTATTTCACACTGTCTCAAGCTCTCTCAAGGATACCACCTTGCTTTGGTGAAGTGAGACGTTGGCTCATCAGAAGTTCACCAAGATTACCCCGGATGGGTGTGTGGAGTGTATATGTATGTCCAGTGAGATAGATGCATGTTCTGACCTTACCAATGAGGGGTATATTGCTGGTGTGTAAAATAGAGTCCTCATGTTGGTGATGATCAGATCTAATATGTATTCCCCCTTGTGGCTGTGGTGACTGGTTGTACCATAGCATATGAATGTACAAATTGTAGTGACTGTAGGGCAAGGTTGTTGCGGCTTGAGTAGTATCCCCAGTCAATATTCATGTATCTGATGTCACCCAATATAATGGTGTTTGTGGAGACCATCATATCCCCCATTGTTCCCAGGAAAACTGAGTGTGGTTCCTGAGTATGGGAGTGTGGTCTGTAGTAGGCAACAAACTGAAAGGCAGTTTCGAACAATGGTAGTTGTATATGTATGGTCTGTGATGCTTACTGCAGTGCCACTAACCCGGAGGTGTGTGTATCTGTGATGTATAGGGATACACCCCCTAGTTGTGTTGTCCGTTCCAAGTCCTGTGGTCAGAAAGCATGGTATGAAACATAACCTGGTAGTGCTGGTGTGCATATGTGACCCTGAACTGGGCATCTGTTAGTGCACATATATTGCTATCCCCCATACTGTGGGGAGTCCTGAGTGGCCGCAATATGAGGGTAACACATCTGGTGTTGAGCAGCATTACCCTTAGTGTTATTTAACCTGTAATGTCTGTTTAGGTGGGTTTGCCTTTTGAGTACTGCTCAACAAATGCACTATGGTGGTAACAAGAGCCTTAGCCAGCATTCAAAGGTCCAAGGGTGACAGGTGCAAGCTGTCCATAGTGAAGCTACGCGGCATGTTGAGCATGTCACCACAGGCTGACAGACACTGTATCCCCTATGAATGACACGAATCTGTTAGCCAAGTGTTAAACGTGATATGTTTGTCTGTATACTGTGACATCATACTTGGTGGGTGTAAGATGCTAGACAAGGTCAGGGTCATACTGGCCTGGGCTACATGATGACACTGTTCCTCCATGTACCATGTCATGTGGTCCAGGGAGTAACATCTGATGTTTTATGCACCAGCATGGACAA
This sequence comes from Protopterus annectens, assembly GCF_019279795.1. Taxonomy (NCBI): domain Eukaryota; kingdom Metazoa; phylum Chordata; order Ceratodontiformes; family Protopteridae; genus Protopterus; species Protopterus annectens. The sequence continues at coordinate 1,316,509,044 of NC_056733.1, forward strand.
TGATGGTGCCAGTCTTGTACTTGCTTTGTAGTGACCTGACTGCATGTGTTATGTGGCAGATCCTGGCACACGACAGACAGCTCAAAGGGACTATTCCCTTGTATGGGCTGGTGAGTGGTACGTCAGTGTGTCTGACAATAAGTGTCGCCTATCACAAGTGTCTTGCTTATTTTAAACAAGCTTATACTGCTTTTTTAACTGTTTGCTGCATTATATAGTATCTGCACTTAAAATTTTACCTGGTCGAAAATTGATTGAAAATCTGTTGTTTGTTTGTTTAATTTAACTGTTGAGGCTGCCCACTAAAGTGTGCTGGCCTGTGTAACTGATTTATTGCTGCCTTCTGTATTTCTGGGTGTTTTCTATCTAAAAACAAAAAAAAACAAAAAAATAATCCTTGTTTTCCCGCCTCTCCTCGACTAGTTTAGACCAGTTTACAGGCTCTGCAGTATTCTGGGCTGTGGTGTAGTTCCTGTGTTGTCCATTACCTTATTTGGATAAGAAGGAAGTTTCTTTGCTCACCAGTGGGAGTGGGGAGCCTTGAGCAGCCTATCTGTCCCTGAAGGAGTGACCTCAGCACAAGAGCTGTAGTAATTGGTTGTTTTGGACCATTTCTAGCTCTTTTGAATTTCCCTGTTTAAAATCCGCATTTGCGTGGCTTTGCGCGATTGTGCGCCTAGCGCAGTGCCGGTTAAACAGGGTTAAACTTTTTCTGGCTCCGCCAAGTCTGCTCTTCAAATTTTCCCTTAGAAAGCTCTACTCTTAGAATAACCAGTCTACTCGTTATATTATAAGCATAGCACTTGTTCTCAAAGCTTCTCTTCTAAGCAAGCACTCTCAACCTCAAGTAGCACTACATCCACCTATCACCCCAACCACTTCCCTTAAAGGCCAGCACCCTCTTATAATATTCTAGCATGTTGAGTGGTAGATTGCTAGCATCTTCTCCTGTTCAGCTGGTTAATCTGGGAAACTTGAGACAATGCTATAATTGTCTCATGTACACAGACAACCATCTCCTCCTCCCAAAAAACACAAATACATGTGAGAGATGCAACTATATAGCCAAACTGGAGGCTGAACTCTCTCAACTCAGGACTGGCAAGACCAGACAGGATGAGAAGTTAACCACACACACAACAAACCCAGTCACACATAGACCTACCCCAACTGCAAATCAAGCACATAATAACACAAAAACATACTCGGAGGCTCTATTAAAAAACTTACCAAAACAACAGAGGCTCCCAAAGCAGACACCCAAAAATCCACCACCTCAGAACATAACACATGCAACACATACTTCAATAAATCGGTGTGTCAATAAATCACAGCCCTTAAGGCCAAACACTATGCCTGATACACTAGTGATAGGTGACTCTATAGTCAGACACACTGACGTCCCACTTACCAGGCTGAGCACGGAGAGGGTAACGGTAAGCTGCCTATCGGGGGCTAGGATCCGCCATATAACACATGCACTCAGGTCACTCAAAAGCACATACAAATATGACTCCGTCATTGTCCATGCCGGCGTGAATTACCTGAGACGTACCTCCTTGGACTACATGAAAAGAGACATAGAGGAGCTCTCTGATTATGTAGCCCAGGCTGGTATGACCCTGACCCTGAGCAGCATCCTGCCCTCACCAAGAATGATGCCACAATACAAAGACAAGATGATCAGCTTTAATAATTGGCTCAATTACTGGTGTCATTCTAGGGGGATCCAATGTCTGTCTGCTTGGGATGACATGCTGGACAAGCCATGCTGCTTCGCAAGGGACGGCTTGCACCTGTCACCACTGGGCTTCCGGATATTGGCTAAGGCTCTTGCCACCCCCATAGTGCCTTTTTTAGGCAAGGCTCAAAAGATGAACCCACCTCCTTAGAAAACAATAAAGGAAAAAAACTAAGGGTAATGCTGCTCAACGCCAGAAGTCTAAATCTCAAGATGCAGGCTCTCGAAGCACTCCTCAGTATGGAGAACATCGATGTCTGCGCTGTAACTGAGACCTGGTTCAAGGCTCCTGAGAACACCCCAGTGCTACCAGGCTTTACCTCGTATCATGCTTTTCGACCCCAAAACCCGGGCCGAACCACAAAGGGAGGGGGAGTGTCCATATTCATCAAGGATACCCACACCTCCAGGTTAGTGGCAACTCATGAAGCATCGGAGACCATCCAGGTGCAGCTATCCGTAGGCAAAACTGTTATACAACTCGTTGCATGTTACAGACCACCCTCCCAATCTCAAGAACCCCACTCAGCCTTCCTGAAGACATTGGAAAATATGAATGTCTCACCAAATGCCATCATATTGGGAGACTTCAACTATCCTAACATAGACTGGGTGCACTATTCTAGCCCTAACACCCTAGCCCAAAGGTTCCTGGAATTCATAAACTCAAATGCAATGGAACAGCTAGTCACCTCTCCCTCAAGGGGGGATAATATACCAGACCTGATCATCACAAACATGGTGACAAAATCCTCCACACCGGAAGTATTCCCCTCACTGGTGAGATCTGACCACAAACTAATCACCCTGGATATACATTTACCACCTCCACCCCCAGCACAAAAGACTACAGTGAGAAACTTCTCAAAAGTCGACTTTACACTTCTCAAGACTGAGATGGTATAATTTAAGCCCACAGGGCCAATGAAAACCACATCCCACAATGCTGAATCCTACACAAATGCTTTCTACGGACATCTCCAAGAATGCATGGATCGTGCAATCCCAAATAAAACCAAGCCCCTCTCCACCAAAGGAAAGCATCCTGTCTGGTGGACCCCAGCCATAAACAAATTGTATAACAAAAGAAGGAAGCTACTGCAAGACAGAGCAAAATCCCATAAAGGGAAGGCATCTCTGATCAGCACTAGTAGAAAGCTACGTTCTCTCATAAAAACATCCAAGGCCAACTTTGAGAGAAAAATCGCCAAAGGACACTAAAGATAACCACAAGGCATTCTTCAGTTATGTTAGAAACCTGAGTGGAAACCCTCAGATATGCTCAGAGTTAGTACACAACGACAAAAAATTTACTGAACCCACAGATATTGCCAACATTCTGGCAGACAGGTTCAGTGCAAATGTCTCCCCTCCCTCACCTCCAAAAGAAGAAATACTCATCCCAGATGAATGTAACCTCCCTGTCATCTCTGATGTCCAGGTGAGAACCGTCCTCAGCAAAGCAAAAAACACAGCATCTATGGGACCTGATGGTATCCCCTGCTGCGTGATATGTGAACTCCAAGAGGAGCTAAACCCACATATAAAAATGTTATTTAACCTTAGCCTTACTACAGGATATGTACCTGAACACTGGCATACAGCAACAATGGTCCCACTCCACAAGGGAGGCTCCACTACAGACCCTGGGAACTACCGCCCCATAAGCTTGACCAGCCTGGTTTGCAAAGCTATGGAAAGAATTATAATGGAACTCATAAACAATGTCATTGGGGACCTACAGACACTTGATCCCACCCAGTTCGGCTTTGTAAAGGGCAGATCCTGCCTTTTGACCCTGGTTGACTTTTTTGAAACAGTCACTAGAGCTATTGATGAGGGCAAGGCAGTCCATACAGCCTACCTGGACTTGGCTAAAACCTTCGACACAATATCCCACTCAGGGATCATAGATAAGCTAAACAGCTTAAATGTAAATCCATATGTCACAAGATGGGTTGAAAACTGGCTAAAGAACAGAACCCATAAAGTCAAGATTGCGGGAGCCATGTCAGACTCAAAGCCAGTCACAAGTGGTGTCCCACATGGCTCTGTTCTGGGACCCCTCTTGTTCGGCATTTACTTCTCAGATGTGAAAGCAAACATGGGAGGGTTGTGGCTGACAAAGTTCGTAGATGACTGCAAACTAGGTGCCATAGTCGATACACCAGCTGACACATACATCCTACAGAAAGGCCTCACTGAAACAGACAACTGGTGCTGAAATCATGGCCTTAAACTGAATGCCAAGAAATGTATAGTCATCCTCTTTGGGAAAAAGAAAGTACCCACAAATTATCACATAGACAGTAACCCACTGAGTACCGAAAAAGTAATCAGAGACCTGGGGACCCAAGTTGATAGTAACCTCTCATTTGACACCCACATTGCCAAAGTGGTTAGAAAGACTTTCTACCTTGCCCACCTTATCATGAAGGGGTTCACATCCAGATCAAAGGAGGTCATTGTGCCCCTGTACTCCTCCCTTATCAGGCCCATGATTGAGTACAATCCCCATTTGATATGTACCTCACTCGGCACTTACAACAGCTGGAGAGACCCTAGAAGTACCTCACCAAGAGGATCAAGGGTCTCCAACATATGTCATATGCTGCCAGGCTAAAGAAACTCCAGATCTATTCAGTAGCATACCGCCTGCTCAGAGGCGATCTGTGCCTGACGTACAAGGCCATGTCCAACCAGGAATTGATGGACATGCTCCACCTCAAAAAATCCACATCCATAAGAACCTCGAGAGCCAAAGATTTAAACCTCAGTACAAACATGAATAGAACATGCTGGAGGGACAGATTCATAACTCAGAAGCTTCCCATACTCTGGAACAAAATCCCAGTCCATGTTAGTCAGAGCCCCTCACTGACTCTCTTCAAGAGAAATCTTGACGAGTGGATGGGAGATCGTAGGTTTACCCCAGGGGTCACCCCTGTGTCGCTACTTGACAGAGGCACAGTAAACTAATTTTAATAAGTAAGGGGGTCTTCAATGTGTCACTACTAGACAAAGGCACAGTATTCTAAATTTATTCTATACACCTTAGTACCACTACATGGGGTGGTGAAAGCCACATCTCTAGGGTTAGGCTTGCAAATGCCCCAGAGCAGATAGCCTAGTACTAAACTATGAAACTATGAAACTATAAACTAAGTATAAATACCTATGTCACAAGATGGGTTGCCAACTGGCTCACTGACAGAACCCACACTGTGAAAGTAGCAGACTCCAAATCCGACTTCAGACCAGTGACAAGTGAAGTACCACAGGGTTCAGTCCTGGGTCTTCTCCTGTTTGGTATCTACTTCTCTGAAGTACAAAAGGTCTTTGGCTAATGATGGTTGCAGGTGATTGCAAACTAGGAGCCATAATCGAAACTCCTAACGATGTGGACATCCTACAAAAGGGCCTCACTGAGACTGATGCCTGGTGTCAAAGCCATGGCCTCAAGCTCAGTGTCAAAAAGTGCATTGTCATCCCCTTTGGTAAAAACTCTGTACCCATGAAATACAACATAGGCGGTAGTATACTTAACACCGAAAGTGTGATAAGAGATCTTGGGACACAGGTGGACAGTAGTCTCTCCTTTGATAATCACATCGCCACAGTAGTCAGGAAATCCTTCTACATGGCACACCTCATCACAAAGGTTTCTCATCCAGAAAAAAAGAGGTCATTGTTCCCCTCTACTCATCACTCATTAGACCCATTATAGAGTACAACACCCCTTTTGGTATGTACCTCACAAGACATCTACAACAACTGGAAAGGCTGCAGAAATACCTCACAAAGAGGATTACTGGCCTCAAACAGATGCCCTACGCAGACCGTCTCAAAAAACTCCAGCTTTATTCTGTCGCATATCACCTACTCAGAGGTGATCTCTGCTTAACATACAAAGCTATGTCAAACCCAGAGATGTTGGACATGCTCCACTTAAAGAAGTCCCAATCCCTCAGAGCTACACACTCTAGGGACCTAAATCTTGTCACCACAATAAACAGAACATACCGGAGGGATAGATTTCTGTCCCAGAGACTACCCATACTCTGGAATAAACTACCTATCTATATCAAACAAAGCTCCTCATTAGTACTCTTCAAGAAAAGTCTTGATGATTGGATGGGAAATAGGAAATTCACCCTGGGGATCACTTCTGTGGCGCTGCTCAACAGTGGCACAGGAAAATAATTTTCTTGGGTGGCAAAAGCCAGGGTACCATTTTGGCTGGGCTTGTATTGGCTCTAGGGCCAATAGCCTAGTAGCTTCCTATGAACCTATGAACCTACTGTTGCTTAACAAATAAAATGAACATTATATGAATCTACTACTAAATCTTAATGCTCATTTCATAGGTTCATAGGTAGATACTAGGCTATCTGCCCTAGGGCATTTATAAGCCTAGCCAGAGTGTATTTGGCTTCCACCTCCCTGTTAGATTAGCCTGCTGTTCCTCTGTAAAGTAGGTCACAGAAGGTACCCTTTTAAGATTAGTTTATTGTGCCCCTGTCTAGCAGGGACACAGAAGACATCCCAGGGGTGAATTTGCGATTTCCCATCCACGCATCCAGATTTTGCTTGAAGAGGGTCAGTGAGGGGCTATGTCTAACATGAATTGGAATTCTATTCCAGAGTGAGGGGAGCTTCTGGGAAATTAATCTGTCCTTCCAGAATGGCCTATTTATTTTTGTGCTGAGGTTTAGGTCCCTGGAGCGTGTAGCTCTAAGGGACTTGGATTTTTTGAGGTGGAGCATGTCCATTAATTCTGGGTTTGACATGGCTTTGTACATCAGGCATAGATCGCCTCTGAGTAGGCAGTAAGCAACTGAGTAGAGCTGGAGTTTCTTTAGTCGAGCTGCATAGGACATCTCTTTGTAGCCCATGATCCTCTTGGTGAGGTACTTTTGGGGTCTCTCCAGTTGCTGCAGGTGTCGGGTGAGGTACATCCCAAAAGGGGCATTGTATTCAATTATGGGCCTGATGAGTGATGAGTAGAGGGGCACAATGACCTCTCTTGATCTAGATGCGAACCTTTTTGTGATAAGGTGGGCTATATAGAAGGTCTTTCTAACCACTTTGGCAACGTGATTATCAAAGGAGAGAGTACTATCTACATTGGTCCTCAAATCTCTAATTACTTCTTCTGTACTTAATGGATTACCACCTATATGGTAATTTGTGGGCACCTTGTTTTTCCCAAAGGGGGTGACTATGCACTTTTTAGCATTTAGCTTGAGGCTGTGGCTCTGGCACCAAGCATCCGTCTCTGTGAGACCCTTTTGGAGGATGCTTGTGTCATCTGGAGATTCGATTATGGCCCCCAGTTTGCAGTCATCTGCAAACTTTGTCAGCCATAATCCCCCCGTGTTAGCCTGAACCTCAGAGAAGTATATACCGAACAGGAGAGGTCCCAGAACTGAGCCCTGTGGGACGCCACTTGTAACCTGTGATTCTGACCATGTGGGTTCTATCTCTGCGCCAGTTTGCAACCCATCTTGTGATATAGGGGTTGATATTTAAGCTGGTAAGCTTATTTATGATGCCCGAGTGGGGTATTGTGTCGAAGGCTTTTGCGAGGTCCAGGTAGACTGTGTGGACTACCTTGCCCTCATCTATGACTTTGGTAACTGTTTCAAAGAAATCAGCTAGGTTTAAGAGGCAAGATCTGCCCTTAACAAAGCCGAATTGGGTAGAGTCCAGTGTCTGGAGGCTCCCAATGTCTTTGTTTATGAGTTCCATGATAATATGCTCCATAGCTTTACATTCTAGACTAGTCAGGCTTATGGGGCGATAGTTTCCGCGGTCCATTGTGGCACCACCTTTGTGGAGAGGGACCACTGTAGCTGTACGCCATTCTTTGGGTACATATCCTGTAGTAAGGCTAAGTTTGAACAGTGACTTAATGTGAGGGTTCAGTTTTTCTTGGAACTCATGTAAGACACAGCCTGGGACACCGTCTGGTCCCATAGATGCTGTGTTTTTTGCTTTGGAGAGGGCAGCTTTCACCTGTGCATCTGTGATGTCAGGGAGGTTACATTCGGTTGGGATAGGCATTTGCTCCTTTGGGGGGGGGGGGAAGAATTTTGCGCTGAATTTGTCTGCCAGGATGTTGGCTATGTCTGTAGGTTTGGTATATTTTGTACCATTATGCAACAATTCAGAGCATATCTGGGAGTTTCCACCCATGTTTCTGACATAACTAAAGAAGGCCTTGTGATTATCTTTAGTGTCTAGGGCAATTTTTCTTTCGAAGCTGGCCTTTGATGATTTTATGAGGGATCGAAGTTTCTTGCTAATACTGATCAGAGATGCCTTCCCTTTTTGGGATTTTGCTCTGTCATGTAGTAGCTTCCTCCTTCTGTTGTATAGCTTATTTATGGCCAGGGTCCACCAGACCAGTCTCCTGTTTTTGGAGGAGTGAGTCTTGGTTTTATTTGGGATAGCACGATCCATGCATTCCTGCAGGTGCTCATAGAATGCATTTGTAAAGGATTCTGCGGATTGGGCTGTATTATCCTCTGGCCCAGGGGCTTCGAAGGATTCCACCTCAGCCTTGAGAAGTGAAAAGTTGGCTTTTGAGAAATTCTTTACAGTGATTACCTTGGCTGGGGGTAGGGACGGGATATGGATTTCCAGGGAAATTTGTTTATGGTCTGATCTTACCGATGAGGGGTTTACCTTTGGTGTGGAACATAGAGTCCCCATGTTGGTGATGACCAGGTCCAATATGTTGTTCCCTCTTGTGGGAGTGGTGACCAGTTGCTCCATTGCGTTAGAGTTTATAAATTCAAGGAACCGTTGGGCGAGGGTGTTTGGGCTTGAGTAGTTTTCCCAGTCAATGCTTGGGTAGTTGAAGTCACCCAATAACATAGTGTTTGGAGAGACCTTCATATTCTCCAGTGTCTCAGGAATGCCAAGTGGAGTTCCTGTAATAGGGAGGGTGTTCTGTAGCAGGCTACAAACTGAAAGGCAGTTTTGCCCGTTGTTAGTTGCACATGGATGGTTTCCGATGCTTCGTGCAGTGCCACTAACCTGGAGGTGTAGGTATCTTTGATGAATATAGATACTCCCCCTCCTTTTGTGCTTCGATCTGAGTTTTGGGGCCGAAACGCTGAGTTATAACCTGGTAGTGCCGGGGTGCTCTCAGGAGCCTTAAACCAGGTTTCTGTTACTGCACAGACATTGATTTCTCCATACTGAGGAGAGCCTCGAGTGCATGCATCTTGAGGTTTAGACTTCTGGCATTGAGTAGCATTACCTTTAGTTTTTTTATGGGTTTGTCCTTTGAGCCTTGCCTAAAAAAGGCACTTAAGGGGTGGCAAGAGCCTTGGCCAGTATACGAATGCCTAAGGGTGACAGGTGCAAGCTGTCCCTAGTGAAGCAATGTGGCTTGTCAAGCATGTCATCCCAGGCTGACAGACACTGGATCCCCTTTGAATGACACCAATACTTTAGCCAATTGTTGAAACTGATCATTTTGTCTTTATACTGTGGCATCATTCTTGGTGAGGGCAAGATGCTACTCAAGGTCAGGGTCATACCAGACTGGACTACATGGTCAGAGAGCTCCTCTATGTCTCTTTTCATGTAGTCCAGGGAGGTACATCTCAGGTCATTCACACCAGCATGGACAATGACAGAGTCATACTTGTACTTGTTTTGGAGTGACCTGAGTGCTTGCATTATGCGGTGGATCCTGGCACCCGACAGGCAGTTTACAGTGACCTTCTCCTTGTTCAGTTTGGTCCTCATATAGTTTATTGTAACCCCATGTCTGGTTCACAAGTAAACGCTAAGTGACAACAGAGCTATTTAAAGATGTAGTACGCATATCCAACAGCATAGGTTACATATTGCTGTTTTTGTCATCTATACCAGACCAAACTTGGATAAAAACATAAATATATCCTTTTACATGTAAGATCTTTCAAAAATGCTAAATCTTATCACTATATCATTAACAAAATACTGTATATTATTTATAAAACATAAAATCTGTTTACCTTAAATTATAAAGCATGCTATAATATAAACACATAATATTGCTACTGTCATATATATATATATATATATATTATGCTAAAAATAAAATTGATCCACATATTAGGAAGAATCAAAATATTATAAAAAATGTGACTCCAAACAATGTTAATTATATTTAACACATATATTTAGCATCATTATATAATTTCTAAAATATTTATAAATCTAGAATCTATTTTACCCTACTATAAAGACAAAGTTTAAAACAAATACATAATACTATTGTTATCATATATATTTGTACATCATCCCTAAAATAAAAATAATTCATATGACAAGTTCCTCCTAACAAGAAGCAGAATAATAAAGCAGTGCCAATTATATTTAGTATACATACTCTAATGATAAATTAACTACTAAAATAGCATCATTACTAAAATAGTCTATGAAAAAACATAAATAAATGTAAGAAATAAAGGAACTATCTGAACTAACAAATATGTAATAATTATACCTGAAAGTAATGTCTATTATCTATGAATCAACTTCAATCTCAAAATCTGTTTAATGGGCACCTTGTTATTCAAACCCTTTCCTGTATCTGCATTCATTCTTATTGTCCATCTTACTTCAGATGTTTCTATCATATTTCTAATATTACTACCAGGTTCATTAATTTTAACAACTTCAATAACTAAAAATTTGAAGTTATGTGTTGGATTTGTTTGCAGGACATGCTTAACTAAAGCATTCATTGTTATTCCTCTGTCAATGTTATAAATATGTTCTACTCTGTCCCTAAGAAGTCAGTCGGTTTTTCCAAAGCAAAATGAGTTCCCTTTCAATGGAGTTATTTTCAGATTTGGGATAACATAACATTCTCTCCAGAGATTTTTTTTATTTTTAAATAAAAAGTTTGGTTTGTCACTGACTATGTGTCTAATTTCAGGATCCGTAGTCAATATCAACCAACACTTCTTAATATTTATTACCTGGTTAACATTACTAGAACAAAAAAAAAAACTGCTACTCTAATATTCCCCATATTTCTCTTATAATTCATAAGATATATCTCCTGAAAAATATGGTTTCACAAGTTTGCCTCAAATCTGGTATATGGGAAAGAAAATAATCCACTTCCTGTTCTTTATATCCCCTTTGTTGAAACATTATTCTCAGGTTAGAGAATTCTTACAAATACTTATTATCCCTGGCATTTAACCTAGAGGCTCTAATCCCTTGGCCTTTCATATCATTTTTAAAAATATGTTTGGGATACATACTATTTCGAGGAAAGTATTACGATAACAAGGTTTCCTATAAATATGAATGTTCAGGGTAATATCTACCATTTTCAAAATTTTTATATCTGGAAAATCAATCTCATTTTTTGAACTAGAGATGGTAAACTTGAAGGAAGTGGTATTATTCAAATATTCATAAAATGAGCTCAATTTGGCTTCACTTCCTACCCATATCATAAACAGGTTGTCTACAAAACACCTATAGAACAGGACAATACTTTCTCTTAAAATATACTTTTCCTCCCAAGTTGCCATGGCCATATTGGTGTAGCTATTGTCACTAGAGGTGCCCATAGCTATGCCATCTTTCTGTAAATATACTCTTTGATTGAATATGAATAGATTATTTTCTAATATGAGTTACATTAAAAGGCATAATAAATCTATAAATTTCAAATCATATTCGCTATGTGTGCATATATACTGTTTAAATAATTGTAGGCCCATTGTATTGGGAATCATCATAAACAATGATTGTACATCCATAGTAACCAATAAAAAATCTGTGTCCTTATCCATACAATTCATAAGTTTATATAAATCTTCTAAAATGTTTAGAATGCTTTAATACTGTTTCATTCTTATCTAGACCAAGTCTTACATGCTTCTCAACAAATATCAATAGCAGTTCTGTACACCAGTTTCTTCCACAACTGTGGGTCTAAAGAGTGGAGAGAACACATTTTTATGGATTTTGGGAAGGTCTTGTATGATGGGAATTATTGGATCATCCACTTTCAAATAATGATATAATTCTAAATTAATATTCCTACCTGTCAAACAGTCAAATAGGGTATCAACTACCCTTCTAATAATTTTTGATACTTCAGCACTTTCAATAAGTACATATACATTTTCATCACTCAACATCTCATTCATCAAATCAAAATAAAATACATGGTCCATAACTACAACAGAGCTCCCCTTATCAGCTGGTCTAATCACAATGGATGTATCATTCTATAGACTATATAAATCAAGTCTTTTACTCTCATTTAAACTCCTAAATACATTATCTTTTTTACCATTCTGTAAAATTTCATGATGCTCATTCCCAGAAATTCGCTCATATGCTTCCAGTAGCAGGTGATTTAAAGGAACAAGTTGACAAGGTTTCCTAAAATATTGGAAACTTCAGTAACAGAGGAATTGTTAGAATTTCTGAAATATAATTTCAACGTCACATTTCTAAGAGAAAGTTTGAAGTCATTGATGGTTTCAGTCACCTTAGCACCTTGTGCAGGTATAAAACTCAAACCCTTATCAAGAATGGAAATTTCATCAATTGAAAGTGTCCTAGACAAAATATTCCATACTAAAGACTGTTGTTCTTTTGCCATCTTCTTTTGATGGAATGATTGTTCCCATGGTGCTGTACAAATTATAAATATTATTAAGAAGCATTGGTCGATTTTCACAAATTTTTAGTTATTGAAGTTGTTAAAATTAATGAACATGGTGGTGATATTAGAAATATGATGGTAACATCTAAAGTAAGATGGATAATAAGAATGAGGGCAGATACATGAAAAGACTTGAATAACAAGATGCCCATTAACCAATTTTGAGATCGAAGTCGATTCGTAGTTAACAGACATTACTTTAAGGTATAATTATTGCATATTTGTTAGTTGAGATAGCTCCTTTCTTTCATACATTTATTATAGGTTATGTTTTTTCATAGAGTATTTTAGTAATGATGCTATTTTAGTAGTGAATTTATCTTTAGATATATATACTGAATATAACTGGTATGGCTTTATTATTCTGCTTCTAGTTAGGAGGAACATGTCTCATGAATTATTTTTTAGGGATGATATACAAATATATATGATAACAATACTATTATGTGTTTGTATTACAATATGTCTTTATAATAGGCTAAAGTAGATAGATTTTACATTTTATAAATGTTTAGAAATTATATAATAATGGTAAATATATGTGTTAAATATAATTAAAATTGTTTGAAGTCCCATTTTTTATAATATTCTGATTCTTCCTGATATGAGAAATTTGCAATATGGATCAATTTTATTTTAGGCATAATATAATATATATGACAGTAGCAGTAGTATGTGTTTATATTATAGCATGATTTTATTATTTAAGGTAGACAGATTTTATGTTTTATAAATAATAGACAATATTTTGTTAATGATATAGTGATAAGATTTAACTTTTTTTTTAAAGATGTTATATGTAATAGGATGTTTTTATGTTTTTCTCCAAGTTCGGTCTGGTGCAGATGATGGCAACAACAATGGGTAACCTATGCTGTTGAATATACATACTATATCTTTAAATAGCTCTGTTGATACTTAGTGTTTACTTGTGAACCAGGAATGGCATCCCAATAAACTATATGAGGACTGAACATGTATCAGGATTTACTGGTGGGTTCATATAAAGATTTTATAATGTTCATTTTATTTGTTGAGAGATAATATTTATTAAATGTTATTCATTGGATTTTTATGCATGACATCTATTAAATGGATTTAATGTCATTTATCAATAGAACTCGATTGTTGCTTTAGTGTTTTGAAAGTCTTTATATTCGAGTGATTTTTTTTGTGTTGAAAACATCTGAAGAAGCAGTTTGTTATTACTGTGAAAGCGCTTACGAATTAAAGTTTTGTTTTTAAATTCATTTTGTCTCATATGGTGTTGTACTTCTGCATTGCTTTGGTTCTCTTTATTGTTTCAATACTCTAATTATTCATCATTCTAACAGTAACTTTTATTTATGTAAAAAGCTATGTTTTTATAGTTTGATTATAACATAAAATGTCTTTCCTGGGTGCTTTTGCATGTCAAGCATACTATCAGTAGCACGCTACTGGAACATTTTACAACCTCAGAATGTAACTTAACATGCCTCTTTATTGTCATTTGTTGCATCTTGTATTATGTTTAATAGTTTTGTTGCATCTTGTGTTATGTTTAGTAGTACATTACTCAACAATGCCAAGATATCAGGGAGTCTGCCACCTTACATAAGTTTCATCATAATATTGGTTAACTTCAAATAAATTAATAGTTTAACCTTTTAAACTGTAAATGAAAATTAATGGCTTTAATTTCATATATAGCTAAAATAATCAAACTCTAGCATTTAAAAAAGAGAACTTATAATGATTTGTAGTAGGAAAAGATAGAAGTAAATTATTTACCTTGTAAAAAGTAATATTCAGCATCTGTTCATAAGAATTCAAGCACTTCCTTAAATTAATAAGTATTCATAACCATGAAGTACATTGATTTTCATTTGTCCTTCATTTTTTACTGTTTTTCTCTTTTATTAACCAACCATCTTTTGTTGCATTTCTCTTCAAATAAGTTGATAGATTCCAGTCTATTTCTTCTGCTTTTTGTAGGATTTTATTTTTCTGTATAAAGTCCATTGCATCTTCCAAGGTGTTAAAAGTCTTCTTTCCTTCTGAAAGATGAATCCTTACTTTTGCTGGAAACAAGATTTGTGCTTTAATATTGTTTTTCTATAAGTCTTTAACAAGTGGCATACATGCTTTTCTCTTGGACATCGCTAATGCAGAATCGCAGTTTTCAAATCTTATAGTATTTTCTTTAATTTTAAATGGATAATTAGTCCATGCAGCTTGCAAGACCAAATCTTTATCTTGACTTGAGAAAAATCTTACGATCACTGTCCTTGGTGAAGGTTTTTTTTGTTTGTTTTTGGTTTTGTTTTTTTTATGCCAAAAGGAAAAGCTTCAGGCAGGTTGAAAGTTTTAGGCAGCCAGGTGTTATGGAAATGAATCATACTGTCTCCCTCTTCTTTTTCAGGAATCCTGTAAATCCTAATATTATTCCTTCTAGATCTGTTCTCTAAGTCTTCTATTTTTTCCAGGAATAGGTTGTTTTATTTCAGAAGAAAATCAGTGTTATTCTCATTTTTAAGTAATCTTCCATCAAAAACAGTCTCTTTTGTACTCCAGATTTGTGATGATTGTTGTTTAAGAGATTCACTCAGTGCTTTAACTTGTTTTTACATTCCTTTTTAATTGTTCATTTTGCTTTTTAATTTCTCTGTCTTTACAGATAACTCACTGATGTTACTTTGTATAGCCTGTGTGTCTTTTTTCTTAGTA
Source organism: Protopterus annectens (assembly GCF_019279795.1). Taxonomy (NCBI): domain Eukaryota; kingdom Metazoa; phylum Chordata; order Ceratodontiformes; family Protopteridae; genus Protopterus; species Protopterus annectens. The sequence continues at coordinate 1,316,524,196 of NC_056733.1, forward strand.
CTGCCCCATACACTGGGCTTAGAGTGGTTCATTCTGAAACAATTCTTTCTCATTTTCTTGACAAGGAAAAGCAATTAAAAGATTTTCAAACTTGTTATTTTTTCTTGTAAATTTTCAGCAGATGTTTAGCTTTAAATCCATCAAGTTTTAAAACATTCCATTTGAGTTTTTTTTAGAAAAATCCTGTCAGATATGTTAAAATGAAGCAGAGAGAAAAAAAACACAGTGCTGTTAACTGCTTGCTATTTTAACCATGCCCTCCTATGGGTTTACTTTATGTAACACAGAGCTTGCCAATTTAGCTTGATCCAGCTGATGAGTCTGACTCACTCTAAGGCTGAACTCCCAAAATCAAAATACTTGCTGATTACACCAAAACTGAAAATGTGGTTAAAGATGGAGAAGTGTGATTTTTATGTGCCTTTAAGAGTACTGCCAATGTGTGTATCTGTAGTGTGGGTGAAGGGAATGTAAGTAAGCATTAAGTGGCACCCTGGAGTTTAATATGACTGACTGCATTATGTTGCACTTTTGGTGGAAAGGCCAAGATGAAAAAATCTTCAAGCCAGTTTAGATGGATCTGAGGTGGTAAGAAAAGGAAAAGAATATAGAGATTCTACTCACCTATCGGATGGCATACACAGAGCAGTGGCCAATAGGATCCCAGGACTAATAAACAGTGCAGTGATCTGGAGAGTCATTGCTGCCATTCTTCCATTATGTAAGGGTCTGTTAAGGCCACATCTGAAATACTGCATCCTTTCCTGTTGGCCATAGAAAGAGAGGAAGATACATGTGGCTGTCAGGCACTATGCAAAGGAGAAATGTCAAAATGGCAAGTAATAGAAAAGCTGAAATGTAAGTAAAGACTAAAGGTATGATGCGGAAGAAAGAGGTACTTGGAAACGTATTTTTCTGGGATTGCAGTAGGTTTGCAGACTTTAAGGATTCCCTGCAGGATGCACTGTCAGAGATGAGGGGTGGGCAGATTAGTGTGATGAGGCAGATGATTTTTCTTAGGTATAATATAAAATTGGAATTACCTAGACATGGTAAGGCCTTGCTGAGTCTAATTATGGAGGCTGCTGAAAAAGCAATTACTACAAAATGGAAATCAAAATCTAAACCAACTATATTAAAAGTAGTGAATATGGTAACAGAGATAAAACAACTGCAATTAAGATCTTTAGAAAAGGGTAGGAGCAAACTACACAGGAAAAATGGGAACTGTGGGAGCAATACATACAGGGGAGTAATGAGGTTTAAAAGAAGGCAAGACTTAAATGAGATATGTAATGACTGACTGAAAATGATTGGGTAGACTATATGTGAAGTATAATGTTTGCAACTGTGAGTGTGTCAGTATGGTTTGTGATGTAAAATGCTTGCAACTAGAATTGTGTTGGTGTGGTTTGTTTTCATTTATATAGATGTATGATTGTGTATGTCATAAGGGATAGTTTAATAAATATGTTTCTTGTTTAGAAAAAGGGGCAGGAATTGAATAATTTATGTAATGTTGCTTAGGTTATTTGATATATATCAATAGATGTGAAGTATAATGTTTGCTAATGCTTGTTAATACAGTTTGATTATTTTTGTATAAATGTAAATTTGCCTTTGTCACATGTGATAATTCAATAAATGTATTAGGGGTCTGAATAGAGAGATGAAGGGGTCCAAATGGATAAATGTAGGGGTCTGAATGGAGAGATGAAAAGTCAGCAAGCAATGGAGAGTAGTTATGCTTAAATTGAATTCATCCTCAAGTCTTGGTGAGTACCTTCATGAGATGGACACCATTTTCACAAAACCTCATCAAGGCGACACTGATATATAGACTGTATTTATATAGGATATATCATGGATCGAAGTAAGTCAAAAATAGAAAAAGATAGCTGGGTGCACAAGACACAGGATAAAAATGTGCCTAATCCTGGCAGGTGCACTGGTGCCAGGACTGGAAAAGATGACAGTGTATTACAATGGTGCCAGGCCAGGCCCAGGGGGAGGATGGCCCCCCATTGTAGAAGGAAGTAGTAGCCCACACAAATCACAAAACCACAAAAATCACAAAATCGCCATAAAGACGATAAAGTGGACTATTGGGGACAAGAAAGAAATTATGTATTGTTACTATTATGTAAAAAGCCCAGAATTTTCAGATACAAGATATATAACACAATTAAGAGAGAAATTAGAGGAAAGAAAAATACTTCCACAAGAAAAGTTGTCAGAAGCTTCAAATAATAATTTGTGTTCATTAATACAACCGATTTGTGAAAAACAGTATATAGATCAAGAAACCTTGATCTGTTTGGAAAAGAAGCATCTGAGGAAGTACGAAAATATAAACAACAAAACCAAGAGAAATTTTAAAAGTATAAAAAAGAAATATTGACATGAGAAAGAAAGAGAGATTTGATATGGTGCAATATTTATGCAAAGGCGAAAGCCAAATCAATCAATGTAAAGAAAGTAGCCCCAAAGATATGTGAAGAGAAATACAGGCAAAGGCATCTGGATATGGAAAATTTCACAATAAAAAAATAATATTAGAAAGATGGAATGCAGAAAAGAAGATCAGTAAAGTAGAAGTTTAAAAAATTGAATTTAAAGTTATGGAGTGCTTAAGAAGTAAAGGATTTTATGTAGAAGGTCTAATACAGGTTACATCAAAACAGGATGGAGTGAGTCCCCAAAACAGGGAGAAACAGGAAGATTAGGAAACATCGGAAGAAGAAATATGGACATGGGAAAGAAAAAGAGATTTAATATGGTGTAATATTTATGCAAAGGGGAAAGCAAAACTAACCAATACAAAAAGAGCAGTACCAAAGATATTTGAAGAGAAATACAGACAAAGAATCTGGACGTGGAAAACTTTACAATACAAAAAATAAGAAGACAAAGAGGAAAAGTAGAAAAGGAGATTAGTAATGGAGAAGTTAAAGAAATAGAAACTGAGGTGATGGAGTACCTGCGAAGTGAAGGATTTAGTGTAGAAAATCTAATTCAGAAAGAACAACAGGATAGAGTAATGTATATCCAAATTAAGGGGAAACCAGTGGAACAGGAAGCAATTGGTCAGGTGCCATATGAAGATGATTTGGATCCTTCCACAGGAAACCAGTGTAAATGGTCACTTGAAGCTAGACAGCAAGGGAAGGAACAAGAAACTGTGGAAACTGATGCAGTCAGTGTTGAGGAGTGATAGGCCAGTGAGTTCTCATATGACAGAGCAAAGGACTGCACAGGAAGATGCTATAAAACCTTCTATAGAATGCCTGCAGGAACTGGAAAACAAGGGATGTGCCCTCAGTTTGGAAGAAAATGAGCTGAGAGATGAATTGCTTGATTTAATAGACATGGACAGATATATCAAGACCAATGAAAGAAATAGACTGCAGAGGTTAATAAAACCCAAAAAGTCAGAAGTCTGATAAAACAAATGAACACAGTAATTAGGACTGTCCATAGAGGTCCATGCAATATAACAGAAGTAAACAGGATATATTACCGTGCAGCTAAATTAATAACTGAAAAGTTCTACCACACGAACACAGGGTAGTCAGGGAAAGGAAGGGGAGAAATCGAATACCATCATGGAAATATCAAATAGAGAAAATTATAAAGCAATTAAGACAAAAAGTGTCATTGTTAGAAGACTATAGAAGAGGGAATAGATCAATAAAAGTACTAAGAAAGATAGATGTGATAAAAGCAATAAGCAATATTAGAACAGAACAGGATCTATCATGCACTATTGAAAATAAACTAAAAATTTCAGCACAGGTGGAAAAACTTAGAAGATACAAATATAATATAAAAGAAAAATGCAAAATAAGCAGTTTATTTATGACCCAAAAAGGTTTTATAGAGCAATGGGAAATAAGGTAAAAGGAATTGAAAGGCCGCCAAAAAAAAAAGAAATAGATACATTTTGGAGAAGTATCTATGAAGATCCTGTGGAACATAACAAAGATGCTAAATGGATAGAAGAAGTAAAAGAAAGAATAAGAAGTTGAAAGGTACAGGCTATGAAATGGGATGAAGTAACAGCTAGAGATATTGAAATAAAGTTAAGAAAAGCCTCTAATTGGAAAACCCCAGGCCCAAATGCAGTACCTAACTTCTAATTAAAAGGATTAACATCTTTGCACAAAGATTTAGCCATGAGTAAGAATTATTTATATGCCCACCCAGAACAGACACCAACCTGGCTAACAACACGAAAAATAATGCTCTTACTTAAGAGTGAACTTGCAAGCTACCCTAAAAATTATAGCCCAATAACTTGCCTTCCAACGACATATAAACTATACACGGGAACTGATGTTGACAGAGTTTATAGTCATTTAGAAGAAAACTCAATTATGGCAGTAGAACAAAAGGGAAATAAAAGAAAGTTATATGGAACAAAGGATTATTTGTTGTTAAATAAAGTCATAGTGGAAAACTGAAAAAGGGGAAGAATCTAAGTATGGTATGAATTGACTACAAAAAAGCATTTGATAGTATCCCTCATTCATGGATAAAAGAGTGCTTAAAAATGTATAAGATATACCCCACACTGATTGACTACATTATAGTGTCCATGAAACAGTGGCAGACCACTTTGTAATTAAGCCATGATAAAGGACAAATTGTTATCCCAGGGATAAAAATTCAAAGGGGGATATTCCAGGGTGACTCTCTGTCACCGTTACTATTCTGCCTTGCCCTTAATCCATTAAGATGTTTACTCAACAGCTTAGGCCATGGCTATAATCTGGCTCCTAGAAAACAACAAAGTGTAAAGACTTCTTACCTTCTCTTTGTTGATGATTTAAAACTGTATAGCTCATCAGATGAGGAACTGAAAGCACAATTGCAAGTTGTCAAAACATTTTCAGATGATGTAAGAATGTCATTTGGTCTTCATAAATGTGAAAAAAGCAACCTTTAAAGCAGGAAAACTGCAATGCCAGGAAAACATCAGTTTGGGACAAGAATGTGATATAAAAGAACTTGAGCAAGAAGGAGTGTATAAGTATTTGGGAATTAAGGAAGGATAAACAATAAAACATGAACAAATGTGAATAAAACTTAGTAAGAAATACTTCAGAAGACATAAATTAGTTCTGAAAACAGCACTGACATCTAGGAACAAAATCCAGGCTATAAACCAATTTGCTTTTCCTGTCCTAACTTACAGTTTTGGAGTAACTGACTGGCCCCAAAATGTGTTGGATAGATTAGATAGGAAAACAAGAAGGATGCTTCATGCTCACCAAATGATTTATAAAAAACAGTGCATACCAAGATTATATATTCCTCATTCCGAAGGAGGGATGGGCCTCCTTGAAATTGATTAAATGTACAGATCTGCAATTGTGGGACTCCACACATATCTGCTGACCTCACAAGACCCAAATGTAGTGAAAGTTTTGAAACATGAGGAGAATAAATCTAAGATGACTTCTCTGCTTAATCTAGCTGAAACTTATCAGCGTAAAGCAGGAATGGAAATCAAACCAGAAGTAGATAAAAATCAGGCAGCAACTGAATGTGCCAGAAAATAAAAGAAAGAATATAAGGTGAAGGATCAGATGAGAAGGCAAGAAATGTGGAAAAAGTATAAATATAGTTGCAAGTATAGAAAACTTCTGGGAGAACCTCATGCTGATCAGGAATGAACACATAAATGGTTAAGTAGAGGTGAATTCAAACCAAGAGATGAAAGGTTAATATTGGTGGCCCACAATAGTGGGCTGCATACACGTTGGTTTATAAGTCCATTGAACATGTGGGTGAAACAGTCAAATGTAAGTTTTATAAAACTGAATTGTAAACAGTTGCAAGACTCATTGCTGGTTGCGACATACTAATGGCAGAAGGACTGTATAATGAAAGGCATAATAATGTGGCAAAACTGTTGCACTGGGGATTGTGCAAACATTATGGTACTGACGTGTCTGAAAAACACTGGAAACATGAGCCACAAAGCATCATATAGAATGAAGAATTCTATATCACTTGGGATCATCCATTACCAACAGTTCAAGAGATAGATGCTAGATAACCGGATACAGTGGTCCAAGAAAAGAAGACAAAAATAGCACTGATCATTGAAATTGCCACTCCCAGTGACTACAGTGTCTTGCATACAGACAGACACAAAGTCATAAGATATCAGGATATGCAGGCAGAAAGAAGAGCAATGTGGAAGAAAGATACCCAGACCCAATAGTAGGAGCAACAAGTCTTATAAAAAATAATTTGCAGTTGTATTTAGATATATTACTGGAGCCTTCCTGTGTCCTGACAGAGTGCTCTTCAAACTATCTGGAGATATACAGAGCTGAGTATATTTTTCTGGCACTTCAGAGTTGTGTACTGGTAATTGTTGTTTGACTAATTTTATATAATTGCTGGATGACTTCAGAGTTGTGCACTGTTATTTTTGCTTCACTGTATAGTTTTTCAGATCTCAGCTGAAGGTGTTGTCCCCCCCTCCCCCTGTTTCTCTGTGTCTTAAAATGGTATAACTGGTTTTACATCCTGTGTGTTATCTGACCATCTCAAGGATTGCTTGCATAAAATTAGACCCTCTTAGTAAAAAAGTCTACATATCTTTGCTGAAGCCTTCCTGTGTCCTGACAGAGTGCTCTTCAAACTATCTGGAGATATACAGAGCTGAGTATATTTTTCTGGCACTTCAGAGTTGTGTACTGGTAATTGTTGTTTGACTAATTTTATATCATTGCTGGCTGACTTCAGAGTTGTGCACAGTTATTTTTGCTTCACTGTATAGTTTTTCAGATCTCTGCTGAATGTGTTGGTTTTCCGATACCCACCCTCCCTATTCTTGTGTTGTTGTTTAAATTTGGAGGCTTTTGCAGTTGCCGGCCCCCACTGTAGATTTGATCTGGGACACTCCCCCCAGTCCCATCTCTTTACCTCATTCTACCTAATAGACTCCTTCTGCACTTGTTTTTAGTCATTTTTAATTTAATTGCATTTTTTAAACTGTTTGGTCTAACATTGCTACATACTCAAGTGTGCTAGCTTGCACTGCATTTGAATTGTTTTGGCTGCTGTTTTAGCTACTTTTCTGTATATATATATATATATATATATATATATATATATATATATATATATATATAAAGAAAAAAAATAATAATACCTTTCCCATAACTAGTGAGTCCAGATTCAGATTTGCTGTATTCAGGACTGTATGTAAGCTTCTGAGCCCCCAAGCTTTCTGTGTTGGAGGGAAGCCTTCTAGCTTATCAGTGGGAGTGGTAAGCACTAGGTAACCTATCTACCACATAAGGAGTGGTTCTGGCCCAGAAATTGTAGTTATTGGCCGTTTGGGCATTTTTTCCATCTCTCTCAACCTTCTGATTTAAAAGCCTGCATTTGCACTTGTTTCCCCCCTTTCCTGTAACTAGTTTAGTCCAGATACAGATTCTTAGTTTTAGCACTTGAATTTGCTTATTCATGATCAGCACTTGTTCAGAACTTGTAAGCACTAAATAACCTACTAATTACTACAGCACTCAACCTTCCTCGTTACCTAGAGGAAAACAGTTTTGGTACTTACTTTCCTCACTTGCTTAGAGAAAAACAGCTCTTGTACTCACTTTCCTCACTTATCTAGAGGAATATAGTTCTTTATTCAGGCATGTCCAAGGGTCAGCTCCCAGAGTTCTCTCCTGTCTATCTGATGAATCTGGACATCTTGGGGAAATGTAGAAATTGCCTCATGTACACAGACAACCCTCTCCTCCTACCACCCAGCACTACAACCTGTGAGAGATGCACTTATCTAGCCAAACTGGAGGTAAAGTTCTCTCCAATCAAGACTAAACTTGACAGTCAGGAGGAGAAGGTAAACACTTGCACCACACCACATTCATCACATAGTCTCACTAAATCTACACCTCCAAAATCCACACATAGAAACACAAAAACATTCGCGGAGGCTCTCAATAATAATCTGCTCAAGCAACAGAGACCTCCAAAGCAGAAATACAAGCAAACTCCACCCCCCAACACAACCCAAATAACACATAGCCCGCAGACTCAGTGTGCCACTCAACCTCAGCCAATAAGGCAAAACAACGTACCCAACAAACTAGTCATAGGTGACTCTGTATTCAGGCACACCGATGTCCCACTCACCAGGCTAAACAAGGAGAAGGTTACTGTCAGCTGCCTGTCGGGTGCCAGGATCCACCACATAACTCACGCACTCAGCTCACTCCACAACAAGTACAAATATGACTTTGTCATTTTCCATGTTGGTGTGAACAATCTGAGACGTACCTCCCTGGACTGCATGAAAAGAGACATGGAAGAGCTCTCCAATCTTGCAGCCCAGGCAGGTAGTGACCCTATCCCTGAGTAGCATTCTGCCATCACCCAGAATGATGCCACAGTACAAGGACAAAATTATTGACTTCAAAAATTGGCTAAGCTTCTGGTGCCATTCTAAAGGGATCCAGTATCTGTCTGCCTGGGATGACATGGTTGACAGACCACGATGCTTTGCCAGAGATGGCCTGCACCTGTCACCCCTGGGATTCCGGATACTGGCTAAGGTTCTTGCTGCCCCTATAGTGCCTTTTTTAGGCAAGGTTCAAATGACAAATTCACCACCGTAACAGGAACAGGCAAGCAAAAACTGAGGGTGATGCTACTCAATGCTAGAAATCTAAATCTCAAAATGCACTCACTCGAGGCACTCCTTAAAATGGAGAACATTGATATCTGTGCAGTGACTGAGACCTGGTTCAAGGCTCCAGAGAGCACCCCTGCACTACCAGGCTATAAATCATACCACACTTTTCAGCCATGTAACCTGGACCAGAACACCAAAGGTGGAGGTGTGTCCATATTCATTAAGGATATCCACACCTCCAGGCTAGTTGCTCAGCATAATGCAGCCAAGGTTATCCAAGTGCAACTAACTCTGGGCAAAACTGCAATCCAAATAGTAGCTTGCTACAGATCGCCCACCATGCCCCAGGATTCCCACTCCTCTTTTCTTGATGTACTGGAAAATATTAGGGTTCAACCAAACACCCTAATAATGGGTGATTTCAACTACCCCACCATTAACTGGGAAAACTACTCATGTACCAACTCCTTCGCTCAACGCTTTCTGGAATTCATAAACTCCAATGCCCTGGATCAACTTATCCACACCCCCACCAGGGGCAACAATATCCTAGATCTAGTTATTACCAACATGAGTGACCAGTGTTCCACACCTGAAGTCAACGCCTCATTGGTCCAATCCGACCATAAGCTAATTACCCTAGATATCCACATCCTGCCCCTACCTCCCATTAAGGAAACCATGGTAAAAGTTTCTCCAAAGCCAACTTCATGCTTCTTAAGACAGAAGTGGTGAACTTCATGACACCCATGCAGATGGACAATACAGTTACGACTACTGAATCCTACACAGTTGTACTTTATAAGCATTTACATGAGTGCATTGATCGTGCTATCCCAAACAGAACCAAGACACTATCCTCCAAAAAAGGAAGCCAATCTGGTGGTCCCCTGCCATAAACAAACTGTACAACAGAAGGGAGAAACTGTTGCAAAAGAGAGTAAAATCCCACAAGTAGAGGAGCTCCCTGGTCAGCCTCAGTAAGAAGCTATGAAACCTGATAAAATCGTCCAAAGTTAGTTACGAAAACAAAATCACCACTGATTCTAAAGACAACCACAAAGCATTCTATAGCTATGTCAAGAATCTCAATGGCAACACTCAGATCTGCTCTGAGTTACAGCACAATGGCACTAAATATACAGACCCAACTGATATTGCCAACATCCTGGCAGATAGGTTCAGTGCTAACTTTACCCCCCTCTCACCCCCTAAAGAGCCCAACTCTATACCGAAAGAATGCAAAGTTCCTGTAATTATGGCTGCACAGGTAAAAACCACACTCTCCAAAGCCAAGAACACAGCATCCATGGGACCAGACAACATCCCAGGCTGCGTTCTATATGAACTACAGAACAAATTGGCACCCCACCTAAGTACCATGTTAAATCATAGCCTCGCCTCAGGCTTTGTGCCTGCTGAATGACGCACAGCAACGGTTATCCCACTCCACAAGGGGATAGCCACCATGGACCCTGGGAACTACCGCCCCATTAGCCTGACGAGCCTGGTCTGCAAGGCCATGGAACGTATCATCATGAAACTTATAAACAAAGACATTGGTAATCTCCAAACTCTTGACCCCACCCAGTTCAGGTTTGTAAAAGGCAGATCAAGTCTCCTAAACCTGACAGACTTCTTTGAAGCAGTCACCAAAGTCATAGACAAGGGTAAGGTGGTTCACACAGCCTATCTAGATCTTGCCAAGGCTTTCAACGCCATCCCCCACTCTGGAATTATAGATAAACTCACTAAACTAGGTATAAATCCCTATGTCACAAGATGGGTTGCCAACTGGCTCACTGACAGAACCCACACTGTGAAAGTAGCAGACTCCAAATCTGACTTCAGACCAGTGACAAGTGGAGTACCACAGGGTTCAGTCCTGGGTCCTCTCCTGTTTGGTATCTACTTCTCTGAAGTACAGGCTAACACAGAGGGTCTTTGGCTAATGAAGTTCGCAGATGACTGAAAACTAGGAGCCATAATCGAAACTCCTATCGATGTGGACATCCTACAAAAAGGGCCTCACTGAGACAGATGCCTGGTGTCAAAGCTACGGCCTCAAGCTCAATGTCAAAAAGTGCATTGTCATCCCCTTTGGTAAAAACTCTGTACCCATGAACCACAACATAGGCGGTCATATACTTAACACCGAAAGTGTGATAAGAGACCTTGGGACACAGGTGGACAGTAGTCTCTCCTTTGATAATCACATCGCCACAGTAGTCAGGAAATCCTTCTATGTGGCACACCTCATCACAAAAGGTTTTTCATCCAGAAAAAAAGAGGTCATTGTTCCCCTCTACTCATCACTCATTAGACCCATTATAGAGTACAACACCCCTTTTGGTATGTACCTCACAAGACATCTACAACAACTGGAAAGGCTGCAGAAATACCTCACAAAGAGGATTACCGACCTCAAACAGATGCCCTACGCAGACCATCTCAAAAAACTCCAGCTTTACTCTGTCGCATATCGCCTACTCAGCGGTGATCTCTGCCTAACATACAAAGCTATGTCAAGCCCAGAGCTGTTGGACATGCTCTACTTAAAGAAATCCCAATCCATCCGAGCTACACGCTCTAGGGACCTAAACCTTGTCACCACAATAACAGAACATGCCGGAGGGATAGATTCCTGTTCCAGAGACTTCCCATACTCTGGAACAAACTACCTATCTATATCAAAGAAAGCTCCTCATTAGCACTCTTCAAGAAAAATCTTGATGATTGGATGGGAAATAGGTTATTCACCCCAGGGATCACCTCTGTGGCTCTGCTTGACAGTGGCACAGGAGAATAATTTTCTTGGGTGGCAAAAGCCAGGGTACCTTTTTGGCTGGTCTTGTATAGGCCCCAGGGCCGATAGCCTAGTACCTACCTATGAACCGATACATGTAACTCCATACAAACTGCAGAAGGAGTCATTACTGGGCACATTGCAGGTGCTGCAAAGAGCACTACTGGCTGACATCAAAGACTGAAGCAATACTAATTTCATAAACTTTAATCTTACTTTGACTTAGGAATGGGGTCCATTCCCATCATGGTATTAGAAACTCAAAAGACTTGGAGAAATTAAAATGTATTTAAAAAAAGACTGATTGGTGACAGATGTTTAAGGCAGAATTCTAGACTGATTTACATAAATATACTCTTTTTTTTCTCATTTTGTCATTATGTAATTGGAATGAAATGCAATACCAGATGAAACTGTGGAAAGTAGGGTTTAGGAGTATCTGGGACAGATGAAAGACAGAAAGTTGTAATAAGTGAGTGCAGCTCATAGGACCATTTTTCAAAAGCTTCATGATTTAAGTAAACCACATTTTGTCCACATTTCATGTGGTAGTTCAGGGCTAGAAATAAAAAGCCATAAATATGTTTTGATGCACATGAACCAGAGACCATGCTGCCTAAAGATAATGTATTATCTAAGTCAATGTTAATATAACAATTTCTGCGTTACATAAAATAGAGCTCAATCGTATGCCTATGTCATGGCAGTTCTGTACACAAAATGAAAACTAAGTGATCATCACAAGTATCTGCACCCCCCCATGTAGTGTGTGTGTGTGTGTGTGTGTAACCCTTCAGAATGCTCTGCTAGCATTTATAGAAGACCTTTAATCCCTGACCATCTAGTAATATTTTAGATTGTGCCAACTGTATGTTTCTGCAGGTTTAGCTGTTTTAGGTGATTCCCTGGGGTGATCGAGTACAAAACACATGTTCATAGCTGCCTTGCAAATAATTAAATCCCTTTGTTGAAGCAGGTATTTTTGTCATTTCTATCCATTTGCTACATGATATCCAGCTTCCTGCAGTTATGATGAAGCCAGATGATTAATGATCATGATTCATATTTCATGAGAAAAATACCGCAGAACCAGGATGAAGACAATGATAGCAGTGTCAGGCAATCTGTAACTGAGGTCAGTTTTACGTCCATGCTGACCAAAGGGCTGCTAAATGTTATATTTAACTAGGTTATAAAAGCAGTTTGCAGCTCATTTGGAACCGTTTGAAAATTCATTCATGAAAGACAAAGCAAAGACAACAAACAAAGCTGGTATACAACTGGGAACACAATAGTTTCTTATGTCCAGCTTTCTTAGAATAATATTTTCTGTGAATACATGAAGATGTATTTCCAGAGTAGAAAAGGGGACTAAACGTAGTGAATTTTTATTTTCACTACATTCTTGTTGGTCATTAATTTACTTGATGGATTGATGTTTATGTCAGGCTGCGTGTTACTAGCATATAGCACCTTTTAACAATTAATTCTGTAGTGAGAATATTAACCCATCCCTTGCTATCAATGTAGAAATGTTATAAATCAAATGCTTATCTAACCACTTAAATGATTGCCAGGTCTGTGTTCATATGTTTAGAAGTAATAACATTAAGGATGCTAAATTTTCTTTCTTATATTAAAGTTTTAAAAAATAATCTTTTTTAAAACAAGAAATATATTTATTAAATTATCACTTATGACATAGGAAATCATACATTTATATAAATTAAAACAAAGCAGAATACATCGCATATAATCTTCGATACAGTCATTGTTAATTGAACATTGCATTGCTTATTCATTTCCTGACTTCTGTTAAACTTCATTCCTTCTCCAGAACATTATTCTGCATGTATTGTTTCCACAGTTCTCATATTTTTTCTATATAATTTGCTCCTACCCTTTTCTAAAGATCCCACTTCTGGTTCTTTTATCTCTGTTACAATATTTACTACTTCTAGTATGATTGGTTACACTTTGATTTCTATTTTCTAATAATTGCTTTTTTGGCAGCCATCAGAGTTAAACTCAACAAGTCCTTTCTATGTCTAGGCAATTCTGATTCTGTATCACAGCTCAAAAATAATTTCCTGAGTTACAACAATTTGCTCACCTAGTATTTCTGACAGTCTGCAGGGAGTTTTTAGTCTGCCAACTCACTACACCCCCAAAAATACCATGATTTTTTAGTTACCAGCTAACCATTTATTTGAACATTACCATTATGACATAATTACCAGGATACTGTTTAGGAATCAATGTATCCAGTTTCCATGTCCTTGAACTGATGCCCCTGTATGATAACTTGATTAAATAATACATGTACAATGGTCTCATTAACTTTGGTGTAAAACTTTAGGTATGAGTGAGAAAGTGTCCATTTAGTCAGATACCTATCACCCAAAAGACTGTCGGAAATATACTAAGCTTGAATTTTGAGATATATTTTAGTAAGGCTCTACTTTGCAACAGTTCTTGTGTTGTGTTTAACTTTGTAGTCTGCAGCACTGTGTGTGTGTGTGTGTGTGTGTGTGTGTGTGTGTGTGTGTGTGTGTGTGTGTGTGTGTGTGTGTGTGTGTGTGTGTGTGTGCGTGCGTACGTGTGTGTGTTTCTGTGTGCGTGTGTGTGTGTGTGTGTGTGCATGTGTGGGTGTGTGTGCGTGCATGTGTGTGCGTGTGTGCGTGTGTGTCTGTGAGTCTGTATGTGTGTGTGTGTGTGTGTGTGTGTGTGTGTGTGTGTGTACACGAGCATGTGTGTGTGTGTGTGTGCATGTGTGTGTGGCTGTGTGCATCTGTGTGTGTGTGTGTGTGTGTGTGTGTGTGTGTGTGTGTGTGTGTGTGTGTGTGTGTGTGTGTGTGTGTGTGTATATGTGTGTGTGTGTGTGTGTGTGTGTGTGTGTGTGTGTGTGTGCTGTGATTCATTGTTCACTCAAGCATCACTGAGACAGGTTATTGATCCTTTCCCAACAGATAATAGAGGATATGAAATTCATAGTGGGTTAAATGCATTCTTTATGCAAAAGTGGCACTAGATCATACATGCATAAATTAAATTTGTTATTCAAGATGTACAGAATATCTTGTTCAGCTCACCACTCACTTTGTTTGAGATACTGGATCATGCATATACATATCCAGGAGATGAAAGGCTTCAAATACTGCTATAGTTCAACAATGTAAGAAGCTCTTATCTCTGTATGGGGGCACCACAGGAGATATCTGGTAGTATTTGGGTGCTTAATAACTTCTCTTTTCAAGACTTAGAGCAATTTGCTGATCAGGTCATGGGATCTTTATGAAAAAAAAATGGAACTGGAATCTCTAAGATGTAGAAGAAATAGGAGTATATTTTCAAATGTGAACTCTATTAAATAAACCTGTATAGTCATAATAAATATAAAGAAATGTGATGGTTGTCATGGAGTTAAAATTCCTGCATAGTCTTTTAAACCCTAGTTTAAGGCTGCAGTAGAGAGACAATCTGGATAATTGCTTTTCTGGACATATATAACATAATTGTATGACAAATATTAACCTTCCTTTGTCTTGTTACTGTTACTATCTCCACAGGCTGTGTTTTGTCTTCTTCAGTTGGTGTGTTCTGAGTCCTCTTTTATGGTGCCATCTCCCCTAGTCCTCATTGTCCTGTTTAATATTGTTTTCCATTAGTGCAACTTGCACAGACTCTCTACAGCAGAAATCCTTTATTGTTGAGTATCAACATTCCTAAGGGTCTCACAACTACCATTTACCCTTCTAGGATGATTGAGATATTCATTCTGTCTGTATTCTTCCTCTCACCTGATTCATTAACAAATGCAATACTCTGCCTCTTAGTTATACTTGGTTAACTCCAAAAACTATAAGCTATATTTGTTATATTTATATATAACTTTATTAGCAACTTCATTGCACTGACTATGCATTCTCCATTGACGCACCTAAACTATGGGACTCCACTCCACTCTCAATCAGAGATGTCCAAATGTACTCGGACTTCAGAAAACAGCTCAATGAACACTTCTTCCCCAAAACACAGTGGAGCTGCAGTCACACAGGTCCCATTACATGAACTTTGTAGCTCACGCACACCCCTTTATCTCTGTTTCATCCTTCTTTATCTCATTTTGTGCCTCTCATGCGTCCTACTTCCCTCTTCTCTTTTCATCTCTCACACCTCTCCCCTTTCTACTCCTCTTCCCTCTGCATACTTCTCTCTCCATTTCTGTCTTCTCTCCATGGTATCCTTTCCTGCAACTATTCTCACTTGTTTCTTCTAATGCCTTGATATCTCTCCATATAATGGTATGCTACTATCCCTGGGGCATAAGTTATTGCAGTCATTATGGCTACCGCTTATCAAAAAAAGATCTGCTAAGCATAATTACATTTTTTTATCCATGTTTTGACTTTGTAAACTGCTTCTTGAACTAAATGTTGTAGCATATTTTTGCATCTGCAAGTATACATATATTTTTTTGCATCTCCTTTTATATGTAAATATATTTTGTTCATTTTTTTATATGAGCCTATTGACTCAGACTGTGCCTGCAAATGGTCCATTGAGATCAGTACCCTACCATGGTAAACAAACAAACAAATAAATAAATAAATAAATATTACCCTTTTATTTATTGATTCAGTCTTTTGTACCCTGAACTAATAAGTAGCCAATATTACCCAAGCATACCAACCATTTTCTTTAAATTGTGTGTTACATGTCTGCCTGTGTGTTGTCTTTCGGCTTTTCCTGGTTAGGGGTCGCCACAACGGAACTCTGGTCCGCTAATGATTGGCAATAGATTTTTACGTGCCGAGTTGCCAGCCCTGACACACAACCTTCAACCAAGGTATGCCCATTCACGCATGTCTCCACACAGAAGACACTCTAACTGAGAATTGAACAGGACAGCGTCTTACTGTGAGGTGACAACGCTACCGCAGCACCACCACCGCAGATTCTGCCTACTTACGTTATATTACATTATATTTATTCATATCTTGTAGAAATTAGTAATCATATCTGCTTTTGCCAGTCTTTCTCTGTATTACAGAGTGACATTTGGATTTTTTACTACTAACTCAACATGAGTTTATTATTTGCTGAATGGACATTTTACAGTGCTCTAACTTCCTGCGGTTTGCTCTGGTGTGCCCTTAGCCAAATCCATGGCTGAAAAGGGTCCAATATATATGTCTGCTTACCTAATTATATGACAGCTAAGAATATCACATCACCTGTTAAGGAGATTCACCTGTAGTCTTGACTTTGATTATCTTATGTAAATCTCAGTCTGCAATTCATAAACTTACTTAATCAGGCAGTGGTCCTAGTTTATCCCTGCAAAAGGCATTTGACTTAGAGGGCTTACCTGGTTAACAAATTCAGTTTGGCATACTGATAGCTAGATGTTTAAATGTGACTGAAAGTATTCAAGAAGATCTTGTTATTTGACACTGTACCCTAAATTGGACTGATATCTCTATGTCTTCAACATTAGTGCAAGATTCCCTAAATGGTGAGTAAAACCCAAGAAAGGCATTGAACATAGTGATAGATGGACAGCAGTTTGAATATACCATGCTGAGTTGTTAGTGCTACTGTGTTTCAAATCTCCCCAAAGATATATACATTTTGAAAGAGTCCAACATCTCAGAAGCATTGCCTCAGTGTTAATAAGGATGCCTACTTACCTTCTTCCCTACAAGAAATGTAAGTACTTTTCAGATCATATCCTTGAAAAACAGTCTGCAAGGACTGTGGGCTAAAGGAAGGAGGACAGATGGACATTTCCTGTCTGAAATCCAGTATGTGGGCAATTCCAGTCTGCTATCACAAAACACACTTCCTGTGTGCTGCCATATCTTAAGGCTGTTTGAAGTCAGACAGTTACAGTCTAACATATTCATCTCTCTGTCAGGAGGTCGCACGATCTTTTAGACATCATTTAGTTTGCCCTGTTTGCTATTCTGTAGAAGCCAGATTTATGTTTAATTTCATGAAACTGTTAGATTCTTTACTCTGAAAACATGTAGTTCATCCTATAATCAGTTCCTACACTAAAAGGGTTATGGTTTATATTTATATCTATATCTATATCTATATCCATATCTAGAGACAGAGAGAGAATGAGTTTAAGTTAATGTATCAATGTGTACAACCTTTGAAACAATTGATGCTGGCATTTATAAAACATACTTACCAACAAAAAATCAATGGATCAAAAATAAAATTCATTACAAAATTACAAAATAAAAGCAAATAGTTTCCTTTTGTGATTGGTTAATCAAAACTCCTGCCACTTAACAGTCTGATAAGTTGCCAAGTTATGGGAATAGATTTTTTAAAGGTAAGGTACAGTTTTGGGTTAGGGTCAGAGATGATGCACTTAATTAAGATGACTATCTTTACTAATGCGTGACAATCCTAAGCTTGCCTCTGACCCCAGCCTTACACCTTACACCTTACCTTAAAACAGAACCCTTTTTATAACATTATCACTAGATGATACAAGTGAATCCCAGCACACATGCATAAAAATAACAAATCTATCCCCTTCCCAAGCTCTTACTCTACTCCTAATAGGCAAACAGTCACACCCCCCCCCCAGCATTTTTGGTATATCAAAAATGGTGGCATTAAAGACCCAAACCCACACCTCTTTTCAACATCTCCAGCACTCAAGGTAGAATGTATTTGATGAAATTCTCAAAGGATGCTACTCTGTTAATGAACTTTCTATATGACAAAATGAAATGCACCAGTGTATATATATATATATATATATATATATATATATATATATAGATACATCCTCCAAAAACAAACACACACACACACACACACACACACACACACACACACACATATACACACACACGTGCGTGAACGCGCACGTGTGTGTGTGTGTGTGTGTGTGTGTGTGTGTGTGTGTGTGTGTGTGTGTGTGTGTGTGTGTATATATATATATATATATATATATATATATATATATATATATATATATATATATGTATGGGTTACCGTCAGTACATCGAATGGCCACAACATCGAAATCCACTGCATCGACACCTCAGAACATCGACACCCGGAGAGCCGACGATCATCACATGGTAAGGAACCAGTTGGCCATCCCTGTGAACTTTGCCCCATATCCCCACGGTAGTGCATTCTCGGAGTTGGAATATCAAGTAAGGGGGGTGTGGGGGGTGAAGCCCCCCACATCTGTGTGTTTGTTTCATTGGTAGTTTCGGAGTTACGGATGGCCAAATGGTTCCTTATCATGTGGTGATCATCGGCTCTCCAGGTGTCAATGTTCTGAGGTGTCAATGCAGTGGATTTCGATGCTGTGACCGTTTGATGTACTGACGGTAACCCATATATATATATAGATACACACACACACACACACACACACACACACATCTCAAGCATTAGCTGACTAGCTGGCCATGTTCCTTTCAAGTGGAGACCTGTGATGCATGTGCGTATGTGCATGAGTACTGTACTAAAAATGTATAGCAAACAATGCTTTGCTTTGTGTTCTTTCCAGATCTCTGCTTCATTTATGTTGTTACATATTCAGTTTTCAGTTTTAAGAATACTTCATAAAATATTCCAATCTTATTTAGAGCTAAGAAGAACTAATAAAGATACTTTCCAGGACCTTATCCAGAGAGTAATGATGGTGACACTTGAAAAGCTCCCTATTTCTAATTAACCTAGATAAAACATCCCTTTGGACTAATCCGTCCAAAGTCATCAGTAGTTATATGGATAAAGATGTAAATTAGTAATATAAAAGACATTACTATCAAGTATCTAAACTTCAGATGGTTAAATAGGGAATCCATGCCATATTAAATTTTGGAAGTGAATAGCTAGATTACCTCATATGAGCACAGTAATTCATAAAGTTTGTTAAATAAGCCAAGAAATAAGTGTCATGGCAGTAGTCTTGGTAAAATAATTAACTGGCAAAAAAAGAACACAGGGGTGCAACTTCCCAGAAGTTTTGAATGATAATGCATTTATTTACACTGTATTTTATGTCTCACTTACAAATCTAATTTTACAAAAATGGAGTTTTAAAGATGTTAGTTTTTCTGAGAAGAAATGCAATATTAGTTTATGAACTAAAGTAAACAAGAAAAACTATGAAAGACTAAAAAGATTATAGTTTATTTCACTGTAAGCTGCAGAACTTCAGAAGTTTAGTAATATATGTGAGAAACACAGCTCCTGAAGATTAGGATATTATCTAGTTTGAATAGTTATTTTCCCAATATACATCTAGAGACTTCTCGTAGATCTCAAATTTACTGATTTCTTTGACTGGTAGAGATAGGTCAAATTGTCTGGCAATTGGAGCAGAGGACTGAGGTGTTGTTTTCTTTTGTCCAGAGTTTAATCCCCTCAGCCTCCACTGCCAAACTGTGTGACTCTGAGCAAGTCATTTAACCAGACAGTGCTTCCAGGCTGAGTTTGAAATAAGTCTGTGAAGATTACTGCTCTATCCCAGTAAACACGTACAAATAAAAGAAATAATTTTATCCTCCATATAGTTATACATTGAAGTTCCTGCTTTTGCTTTAATCCTAAGCAAATGAAAATAGATTTCTGGGGGGAATTCAATAAAGCCTCCACTGAAAATGGGTTCTTCTTGGCTCAGTGGACTTCCCTGGTTATCAAACTGAAATAAATAAATAAATAAATAAATACATAAATGTTATTACCGTGTGCTCAGTGTGGTGCAATGCACACATGGACGCAAATAGTTTTAGATTCAGTAAACTCCATGTAGAGGCACGCACTCACACTCAAACATGGTAACTTCCACGGAATGCTAATTACAACATAAGTAGCTGAATTGTATAGGAAACCAGGAACTGAAATGAAACACTGAATGCTGAAGTTGACAAACTAGGAAAGCGTAGAGGTGCTGGGGATGCAGGAAATAGTAAATCCAATTCGAGAAGTGAGAGTCAGTTTAAAATGCAAAAAGCGTTTATTGTAAGCAAAGTCACGTAACTTTGCTTACAATAAACGCTTTTTGCATTTTAAACTGACTCTCACTTCTCGAATTGGATTTACTATTTCCTGCATCCCCAGCACCTCTACGCTTTTCTGGTTTGTCAACTTTAGCTGAATTGTATGTTAATAGGTTCATAGGTTCATAGGTTCATACTAGGCTATCTGCCCTGAGGCAATTATAAGCCTAGCCCGATTCTGTATGGCTTACGCCACCCCTTGATTTGAGTATACTGTGCCCTTTAAGGTTGGTTTAGTTTACTGTGCCTCTGTCTAATAGTGACACGGGAGTAATCCCTGGGACAAAGCTACGATCCCCCATCCACCTATCGAGATTCTTCTTGAAGAGATTCAGTGAGGTGCTCTGCCTCACATGAACTGGAATTCTATTCCAGAGCGAAGGGAGCCTCTGGGTTATGAACCTGTCCCTCCTGCAAGTTCTATTTATTTCTGTGCTGAGGTTCAAGTCCCTTGAGCGTGTGGCTCTAAGGGATTTAGATTTACTGAGGTGGAGCATGTCCATTAATTCTGGATTTGATATAGCTTTGTATGTCAGGCATAGATTGCCTCGAAGTAGGCGGTATGCAACTGAGTAGTGATGGAGTTTTTTTAACCGAGCAGCATATGGCATCTGTTTGAGACCCTTGATCCTCTTGGTGAGATACTTTTGGGGTCTTTCTAATTGCTGCAGGTGTCAGGTAAGGTACATCCCAAAAGGGGCATTGTATTCTATGATGGGCCTGATGAGGGATGAATAAAGGGGCATGATTACCTCTCTTGATCTAGATGTGAAACCCTTTGTGATGAGGTGGGCTATGTAGAAGGTCTTTCTAACCACTTTGGCAATGTGGTTTTCAAAGGAGAGATTGCTATCAACTTGGGTCCCCAGGTCCCTAATAACTTTCTCTGTACTTAATGGGTTTCTGCCTATGTGGTAATTTGTGGGCACATTGTTTTTGCCAAAGGGTATGACTATACATTTTTTGGCATTTAGCTTTAGACCATGGCGCTGGCACCAGTTATCTGTCTCTGTGAGACCTTTATGAAGGATGTTTGTGTCAGCTGGAGAGTTGATTATGGCGCCCAGTTTGCAGTCATCTGCGAACTTGGTGAGCCATAGTCCTCCCACCTTTGCCTGTACCTCGGAAAAGTATATACCGAACAAGAGTGGTCCCAGGACAGAACCCTGTGGGATGCCACTTGTGACTGGTTTCGAGTCTGACATGGCTCCAGCAACTCTCACTCTGTGGGTTCTGTCTTTGAGCCAGTTTGCGACCCATCTTGTGACATAGGGGTTTATATTTAAGCTGGATAGCTTATCTATGATGCCCGAGTGGGGTATTGTGTCAAATGCTTTTGCAAGGTCCAGATAGGCTGTGTGGACTACCTTCCCTTCATCTATGGCTTTGGTGACTGTTTCGAAGAAGTCAACCAGGTTCAAAAGGCAGGATCTGCCCTTGACAAAGCCAAACTGGGTAGGATCTAGTGTCTGTAGGTCCCCAATGTCTTTGTTTATGAGCTCCATGATGATCCTCTCCATAGCCTTGCAGACTAAGCTAGTCAGGCTTATGGAGCAATAGTTTCCAGGGTCCGTAGAGGCTCCACCTTTGTGGAGTGGGACCACTGTTGCTGTACGCCATTCTGTGGGCACATATCCTGTAGTGAGTCTGAGATTGTATAGCTGTTTTATTTGAGGGATTAGTTCCTCTTGGAGTTCATGTAGGACGTAACCTGGGATGCCATCTGGTCCCATGGAAGCAGTGTTTTTTGCTTTGGAGAGGGCAGCCTTCTCCTAAGCATCAGAGATGTTTGGGAGGCAGCCCTCAGCTGGGATAGATACTTGCTCTTTTGGGGGGAGGGGGTGGAGAAGTTTGCACTGAACCTGTCTGCCAGGATATTGGTGATGTCTGTGGGTTCAGTGTATTTTTTGTCATTTAGAATCAACTCAGAACAAGTCTGGGAGTTGCATCCCAGGTGTCTAACATAACTGAAAAAAGCCTTATGATTGTCTTTGGTGTCCTGTGCAATTTTTCTCTCGAAGCTGGCCTTGGAGGATTTTATGAGGGATCATAATTTTTTGCTAGTACTGATCAGAGATGCCTTCCCTATTAGGGATTTTGCTCTATCATGTAGTAGCTTCATCTTTTGTTGTACAGTTTATTTATGGCAGGGGTCCACCAGACTGGACGCCTGCCTTTGGATGATTGGGTCTTGGTTTTGTTTGGGATAGCATGATCCATGCATTCCTGGAGATGTCCGTAGAATGTGTTTATATAGGATTCTACAGTTTGGGCCATAGTTTCCACTGGCCCTGGGGCCTTGAAGGATTCCACTTCAGTTTTGAGAGGTGAGAAGTTCGCTTTTGAGAAGTTTTTCACTGTGGTTTTCTGGGCTGGGGGTGGGGTCGGGATATGGACATCCAGTGAAATTAATTGATGGTCTGATCTTACCAATGAGGGATATACTTCTGGTGTGGAGCATAGAGTCCCCATGTTGGTAATGATCAGGTCTAGTATGTTGTCCCCTCTTGTGGGAGTGGTGACTAGTTGTTCCATAGCATTTGAGTTTATAATTTCCAGGAACCTTTGGGCTAAGGTGCTGGGGCTTGAGTAGTGCTCCCAGTCAATGTTTGGGTAGTTGAAGTCGCCCAATATAATGGTGTTTGGAGAGATCTTCATGTTCTCCAATGTTTTCAGGAAAGCCGAGTGGGATTCCTGACTTTGAGAGGGTGGTCTTTAGGATGCTATAAACTGAAAAGCAGTCTTGCCCACTGTTAGTTGCACATGGATGGTCACCGATACTTTGTGCAATGCCACTAACCTGGAGCTGTGGATATCCTTGATAAATATGGAAACTCCCCCTCCTTTTGTGGTTTGGTCCGGGTTTTGGGGCCGAAAAGCATGATATGAGGTATAGCCTGGTAGTGCTGGGGTGCTCTCTGGAGCCTTGAACCAGGTTTCTGTCACTGCACAGATATCGATGTTCTCCATACTAAGGAGAGCTTCAAGTGCGTGCATCTTGAGGTTAAGACTTCTGGCGTTTAGCAGCATTACCCTTAGTTTCTTGTTCCTTGTGCTGTCTATGGGGGTGGGTTTGACTTTTGAGCCTTGCCTAAAAAAGGCACTATGGGGGTGGCAAGAGCCTTTGCTAATATCTGAAAGCCCAGTGGTGACAGGTGCAAGCCGTCCCTAGCGAAGCAACGTGGCTTGTCGAGCATGTCATCCCAGGCTGACAGACACTGGATCCCCTTTGAATGACACCAAAATTTTAGCCAATTGTTAAAATCGATCATTTTGTCTTTGTACTGTGGCATCATTCTAGGTGAGGGTAAGATGCTGCTCAAGGTCAGGGTCATACCAGCCTGGGCTACATGATCAAAGAGCTCCTCTATGTCTCTTTTCATGTAGTCCAGGGAGGTACGTCTAAGGTCATTCACACCAGCATGTACAATGACTGAGTCATATTTGTATTTGCTTTGGAGTGACCTGAGTGCAAGACAACACCATGGAGTGATTCAACAATCTGTAAACCAACTGTGTAGACTCTGTTTGTGTTGCCCATGTATTAAAAAACATTCCAAATATAGCCATGGAAAGGATTCTATACAAAAACAAGAGTAAGTAAAAGGTCACAGATTTGTACAGAATTGACCTTAACATGTAACAGCAGACACATTATGACATTATTAGACAAGATGGATGCTATAAAATTAGAGTAACAATAGCAGCGATCCTTCTTAAGTGCCATGACATAAATGCAGCTTTGCTCCCCCACCCCCAAATTAAGAATATACTCATAAGTAATGTAGACAGCAAAAGTGTAAACCCCATGGAACAGACTATTCATACTGTCATGTAAGCATATGCAGTATGCAGCTGACAGAATACAAATTTTATCCAAAACTGTATTCCTCAATACAGATATATAGCATCCCTTCAGTTCTGTTCACACACCTTCAGTTTCCCTGCCTACATGGTTACCAACCATGTAGATTTAGGGCTGTCAGCATGGTGAATAAGAAAATGAGGTAAAAACTCATTAAAATTGCTAAATTGCAAAAAATAGTAACCGTGTAGGGATGTTCACTCCATGAGGCACTTCTAGTCTATGTTTTCAATGGATGTCAACAGTAAATGATGACACTGGGAGGGGGTGTCAGGTTACACTTATAGAGGTGTACATGTAAGTCTGTGAAGGGTGAAAGTGCATGTAAGCAGTGCACAATGCACAAGTTCTGTTTCATCCCCTGAATTGTATGTTAAAATGTGTCGTCTCTGTCCACTTTAAGTAATTTTTTTTATTTTTGTCATTGCACAATGCGGCACCTAGCACAATCATGGTAAATGGAGGAATGAATGTTAGGCTTCACTCTGCTTGTCATGGAATTATTCCTGTGGCAACACGTGCATGTGGAGGTGTAGAGTATAGATGGTGCTGGGTTCTAGTACAGGGTGCGTAACTTTTCTCTAATTTCTTGTGTTCCACATTTGCTTGATATCACACGAATGGAGGAAAGTAGTACCAATTTTGCCTGTGCTTATCTTATTTTGATTTTGATTCCATTTTTCATTTTTTACTTAGATTTCAGATTTTGATGTATGGAGGTGTGCAGAGGTGTGCATAACACACTAAAGATCAAGCAGCAGGTGTGTTTAATAGATGCTAATGACAGCATAAGCAGGTGAATTGCATTTTAGTAAATCAAGCCAACATGGTGGAGCTATTCAACAAGCTATAAAGCATCCATGTAGCCTCAATTCTGTTTTTCCTGAATACTTCAATACTGTTGAAGTAGAGACAAGGACATTTTAACTGGACACAGTGCTAGGGGCTACTGCAGCTTTGTATATGCTAGGGGCTGAAGCCAATGCTGCTGGTGCTTGTGACAATAGGCCTAGGCCAAGAAGGAGAAGGGTGTTTAGGCCCAGGGTAACTTTCCAGGTACTACACGAGATGGAGATTGTAGAGAGCTACAGGGTGGACAAGGACACATTACAAGAACTTTGCAAACTTTGCCGCCCTCAACTCAGAGCCAGAGCCAACTGAGGGGAACCCATCCCAGAGGAAACTAAGGTAAGCATAGACTTAGAATATTAGCTACACTAATAAGTGATATAAAATGCAAAGTTATTACTAATGCTTTGTATAAACACATTTTACAGAAAGGGAACGACCATAGATTTAAGTTTATCATTCTGAAAGTGGTTTATTTACCTTTACGTGGGGGAGACATAAAACCTTTAACTGAGAATGAGGAGCTGAAATGGATTTTAAGAATGAAAGCTCATTTATTGCCAGGATTAAATGAAATGTTAACTTTAAAACCACTGGTTACATATTTAAATGAAAGGGTTTAATGAATGTCATGTGATTTAAATGGAGTATTTACAGTAAGTGTTGTATTGTTTTAATTTGATGCATGTTGGCCTGAAGAAGCCTTTTGGTGAAAGTTTTAACTTGCAACTACTAAATTTGCATTCTTTTTACTTTTCCAGTGCTTCATTTTTGTGTTTTGTATCCTCCACCAATTCCTGGATGCTATGCTCATACATACCAGGGAGCACATATATTTTCCCTGTAGTTCCGAGGAGAGGGCTAGGACTATGCAGCAATTCTGCTGTGTAGCACACTACCCTGAAGTACACATCATGTACACATCAAGGCACCACCTGATGAGCAGGATAGAATCTACATTAACTACAAGGGATACCACTCCATCAACTACCAAGCCCTGTGTAATGCCCAAGGAATTATCTTGAATGTTTGTGCTGGCAACCCTGGCAGTTATCATGAGTCCCATATCTGGCACACATCACAGCTGTACCAGATGTTTGCTAGGTGGGACATCCCACAGAGCCATTTACTGGGGGATACTGGTTATGCACTGGAACTGTGGCTGATGACACCCATCAGAAGTGCACACACAGTCATGGAAGAATGCCATAATGAGGCATGTGTTTGGGCTGCTGAAGTCACGGTTCTGGCACCTAGACACATCTGGTGAAGCCCTACATTATAATCCATGCACACATACCCATGTCTTCACAGTATGTGCTATGCTACACAATCTGATCCTATGGAAACAACTGCAGCAGGATCAGCAAGGGAAAGGGGCACACATCCTCCTACCAATGCCTAAGTCACCACAACCACAGCCAAAGGAATACTTGGAGGGGGACAACCGGTTGTCGTGCCTGGAGGTAGACATAAGCCTGCTCAGTATGCCCTTGCTTTGGCTAAGAGACAATGCATAGCACAGTCACCATCTAGGGGGCCTAAAACCTTCCTCCTACTCACATACATATAGTAACATTGATGCCAGGCAACTTACACAATCTTTACCTTCCCAAGTATTGGCTGTGTACTGCTTGCATCAGACAGAGTCAGGCTTGAACTTACACTGTGCCGATTGCTGCATTTACAAGGTAAGTCCTGAAACTGGAGTATCTTGTTTAATAATATCATGGCATATCCTTGTATTTCATCACTTGGTATAGTAAGCAAGTTAAAGGTGAGAGATTTGTACAGAAATTACCTTAACATGTGACAGTATAGACTTATTTGACTTATATGTGTCCATTAGCAAGTAGTAGGCCTCACACATCAACGATTCACACAGTTATACCTCTCCAAAGTACTGATGATCACTGCATGCCCTCAGTTTAGTCAACTATGTTTGTAATGGGAAATCCTTAAAGAGAGAAGTTGGAAAATAGTGAGACACATTGCAGTTTCTGACTTCACAACCCTCACAAGATCAAACAGGCAGGGTGCAAAACAAGGACAGTAACAACAGCAACATATCTTTCTTTGGGACATAGCAGTAACTCATCTTTGCTCTTCCAAACGGAACACTCTGTGCTTGTTTGTGCCATAACAGTAACTCAGCTTTGTCTACCCCATAAGAGCAGTGTATGCTTGTTTGTGCCATCCAACATGCCCTTCAGTTGTTGGTAACTGCATATCATATTATTCCCAGTTAATATCCTCACACATTTTAAGGTCAATGCCATAGATTGGTTTATACACTACATGTCTCTGAGTACTGGTTAGATAACTGATGAATGACCAAGAAACACAGAAAGGTAGAAGACCTGCATATCCTCAAGCAATAATAATAACAGGTTGTGTTATCCCTAAGTGCACTGCATCAGAATATACTAAATATAATAAATGTGCAAATAACAGTTTATGCCTTGATATCAATGTATATTCAGTTGCATTAGGTTGTGTGAGGAATGACTGCAGTTCTTTGCTGTAAAGCTGTTGGTCTGATAAAGCATCCATCCTGTTTCTTGAAGGTGCATTGGAGTGAGAGTTGAAATCCATACCTATGTAGACATATCTCATGTGTACTAACATTTACTACTGTGTATGTCATAGATTGATTTTCCTCATTTCAGGTATTTTTTCCCTTTTTTTACCCTTGAGCACTCTGCACAATGCAGTGATGTGCAACAGTTTCAAATGTTGCAAAGCAAAAATGTACACACTCCCAGTAAGCACAGTTCCTGCAATTGGTGGGAAAATATAATTCTACAGTGGTCTTGCTCTGTGGTAGACATGGCTGGCATTTATGGAAAGGAACTGAGATTCCGTGCTCAAAGATGGGGTGTCCAGGAGTTCAGAGTGTTTGTTGGACTCCTAGTGAATGAATACTGGTCCAGGTTATTGCAGGGGGACTATTCGGCTTCAGATTACAAGACAGCGTCATGGAATAGTCGTGCCTGAAGTTTGACCAGTGCTACCATTATGTCCCGCACTGGTGAGCAATGTAAATATAACTACAGTGACCTCTAAAGGAGGAAGCGAGATACTCTCAAACAATGGATTGAGGAATGTAGGACTGGGGGCATCCAACAGATGTCTAAGTATCAATTACAGAGACTACATGTAAGAGCTAAAAACTGAATATAGTCAGGACTGGTATTCATAATGGTATTCTGTTCTGTTTTTTTCCACAGCTGTCACAGACCAAGAACTGAATGTGTGAACCCATGCCAACAGATTGGCACAGATGAGACAAGCATGTGGTATGTATGCAGCAGAACAGTACTGTTAATGTAGCATTACAATTTTAAGATATTTTGGGGGGTATCTTCTACAGTTGAATCAAAGTGAGCATACATATCTCAACTGTAACAGCAAGTATGCATGCATTAGTCTGCAGGCCAAACCAACAGTACATCATTACACAGTAGTCAGAGGTTGTGGGCTCATATCTCACTTCCCAGCTATACAATACTGTTAATTTGTCATCAATGTTGTACAGTAAGAACAATAAAAAACACTTGTATGCAGGTCCTTGTGTCCACAGCAAAACTACAGCAAAGTATCCAAAAACAACAGGAGGACACAAGATAGGCTCCAGGTTATAAAGCTTTAATCAGGCACAAGCACTTTCACATCTGCTTCTTCAGGTGCATAAAAACAAACTGAAACTAGTCATACTTTTAAACATTGCTGAATGCATCACATGACAACAATACATCACATGTCTATATACACTTCATTACTATAAAATATTAAAGCTATATGGTAACCAAAAAATAACTAAATATTCAAAGAAAAATATAAAAATATAATCATAAAATATTTCTTATATAATTTGTGCAGTATAAAAACATTGTTAAAATACATATTTTTTTCAAATAGAAATTTTATTGATTTTGCCATATTCATATATCACAAACAATTGCAGATTAACCATGAACAGTAATATAGAAGAGACCAAAAACATTACACATTATATACAATATATACAATTGTGCTGCATAAGATCAATAAAATCACTGTTAATTTGCTTAATGAAAGTCTAGATGAAAGAGGATAAGTATAATGACCTCATACATTGTATTACCCTTTAGTCAATATTCAAAGAACAGGTATGGGGGGGAATTTAGTATTACTCTTAACCTTGAGCCACCCCTAACCAGGGATAAGTGTACCAAGGGGAGACAAAGGAATTAAATAAGCATAGAGGTGAATGGGAGTAAGTAATAATGAAGTTTAATTTATAGTTGTTAGCTGGCAGTCACAAGTTAAAATATGAAGTTCCAAAATTTCTGATAGTAGGCCTGTTTGTGGGGGTTAGATATTAAAAGTTTTTCAGAAGTAATGTATTTAACAGCCAATCCCCTAAAACCTCTCCAGGACATCTTAGAACGATCTATCCAATGTTTAGTAATGTAAAATTTAACCAAAAGACAAAGTGTAACTAAGATATGTAATTTTAATTTAGGTATTTTAAGGCTGGTAACATGTAATAATGCCATTTCCCAGGAGAGAGTTGATTTATGGTATCCCATCTTGTCAAGTCTCACCTTAAGAGAGCACCAAATGCTATGAGAATATCTACAAAACCATAAAATGTGAATGATGTCTGCATAGGGATAAGAGCAGCAGGAACATGAAGTGGACACATTTGAGTCAAATTTGTTTAAGTGGACTGGAGTGAAATATAAGTTGTTAGTAACCATAAATTGTGTTTATGTAAGCATTTTAAATGGGAAAAACAGAAGTGTGGATTTAATAGCTGATAGTTTCTGATCTACTGTCAGGTTAGTCCATTGATGATCCCAGTATTCTGCATATACAATTTTTTCCTGATATAGAATTGAGATAATGAGTTTATAAGATAAGGACAGCATACTTTTCTTGCTGGGTAAATTTTGTAACAGCTTGGCCACCAGGTTACAGTCAGAATCAGTAATAGTAAGTCCATGAAGTAGGGGTGCAATAATTTCCCTTATTTGCCTCAAAATAATGTTGTATTTTTAGGTAAATTTAAGAAGATTCGAAGTTCTGTTAGTGATGAGTGACTATGTTTATGGATATCCCATAGTGTATACTCCCTTATTAGAGGGTTTTTTAGGTAAATTTAAGAGGATTTGAAGTTCTGATAGTGATGAGTGACTATGTTTATGGATATCCCATAGTGTATACTCCCTTATTAAAGGGTTTTTTAGGTAAATTTAAGAGGATTCGAAGTTCTGATAGTGATGAGTGACTATGTTTATGGATATCCCATAGTGTATACTCCCTAATTAGAGTTTTCTTTAGGTAAGTTTAAGAGGATTTGAAGTTCTGTTAATGATGAGTGACTATGTTTATGGATATCCCATAGTGTATACTCCCTTATTAGAGGGTATTCAATAATGATATATTTTTAGGTAAGTTTAAGAGGATTTGAGGTTCTGTTAGTGATGAGTGACTATGTTTATGGATATCCCATAGAGTATACTCCCTTATTAGAGGGTAGTCTATCAAACTGATTATGCTGCAGTTCAGTTTGAAATTTGGATTAAGGTGGATGGGCTGGAAAAGGAGAAGTGGATTTTCTAGATTCAGGGATTTAAATAGCTCTTGGAAGGTTTTGATTATGGCTTTTAGGGTATGCTGTAGTTTCAGATTCTTGAGAATTGATGGACTTAAAAACGGGAGAGCTTTAGGGTTAAATTTGTATTCAGGGCATGATTATGCCACATTATACCATGACCCCCCATTAATATTCCAAAACGTGCATGCTGATTGGCCAGCGTGCACGTTGTAAATCGACTTATACTAATGGAAAAAGGTCCGGTCGCCCGGACTTTTTCCATTAGTATAAGTCTTTTTTTAAAACACTGTCTTCCTATGCTAAAAGAGTTTAACATAGCAACACAGGTTTAAAAAAAGCAACGGAGATCTCCGTTGCTTTTTTTAAAGCTGTCTCGCTATGTTAAACTCCTTTAACATAGCGACACAGTGTGTAAAAAGCAATGGAGATCTTGCTTTCTCCGTTGCTTTTTTTTTAAACCTGTCTCGCTATGTTAAATGGGTTTAACATAGCGAGACAGCTTTAAAATAAGCAACGGAGATCTCCGTTGCTTATTTTAAAGCTGTCTCACTATGTTAAACCCATCTAACATAGCAAGACAGGTTTTAAAAAAAAAGCAATGGAGAAAGCAAGATCTTCATTGCTTTTTACTGTTTTGCTATGTTAAATGGGTTTAACATAGCGAGACAGCTTTAACATAAGCAACGGACATCTCCGTTGCTTATTTTAAAGCTGTCTCGCTATGTTAAACCCATTTAACATAGCGAAACAGTAAAAAAGCAACGGAGATCTTGCTTTCTCTGTTGCTTTTGGCCACAGCTCTGATTTACTGCGCAGGCATGCGCAGTACATCAGAACTGCCGCGGATGCCAGACAGCTGCGGAAGGGCAGCAAAGAGGCATTATACAATGTCATTATTTAAGAAAAGTAATTGTTTCTTTTCTTAAATAATGTCATAGTATAATAGCAATAACCCACTTCTGGGTGTGGGTAATGCGGGATTTACCCACGGTTGTCTTTGTCTGGTCCCTCGGGCTTCACCCTCGGGACCAAACCACGCCAACAGTGGGTAAATCCCGCATTACCCACACCCAGGCGTGGGTTATTGCTATATTTTTACCGACAGGGGAGTCCATGTGATGCAGTTTGAATGATGATTGGCAATTGTGATTATTTTATTGGCGTACATAATTCTATAATATAATTGCAGATGAGGCAAATCAAGACCTCCCTTAATTTTTGGAAGGTTAAGTCTTTGATAAGGCACTCTTACAGATTTGGGGTGCCATATGAATTTCGCAAAGGCTTTATGAACTCTAGTAAAAAAGGCATTAGTAGTGGAGGAGAGGGATGCATGGAGATGATAGAGAAGCTTTGGGAGGATATTCATTTTAATGATAAAAGTTTTAGCTAACATAGGGAGTTTCAACTGTTTGCATCTAGCCATGTCTTGTGAGATAGCCATTCATACTTTTGTTAAGTTGGAATGTAGAATGGAAGAAGAAGAGTGATCGTAGTAGACTCCTAGATATTTGAAGGAGTATACTATATGGAAAGATGAGTCTGGGAAGAAAGTTTGTCTATGGGCTAAAGTATTGATTGGGAAAATACAGGATTTGTTTTGGTTAATTTGGTAGTCTGAGATATAGGCAAAGGTGTTCAAGGAAGTGACTATTTTCTTACTGTCTGACATAGGGTGCTCAAAATATAGGTTCAGGACATCCGCAAATGCAGTTAGGCTGGTGCTGATATTGAGAATTCTGGGGATTGAGTGGTCTGTTTTCTGTAATATGGACAAGAAGAAAGGTTCTAGATATAAGTTGAAAAGAAGAGGGGACAAAGGACACCCTTGTCTAGTGCCATTTGAAATTTTTATCGGCTGCGAATATTGCTTGTTTATATAAAGGCGTGTGCAAGAACTATTATATAAAATTTTAATGGTGTTGATAAATTCGGGGGGAATATCGAAGTAGGATAACACTGTGAAAGGAAAGTTCCAACTGACCCTATCAAAAGCCTTGCATGCATCTAAAATCATTGCATATCTTGGGTTTCTATCCTTCTTGGTAAGGTTAATCATGGTATCAACAGTTAAAATATTGTCCCAGGTGTGTCTGCTGGATATGCAACCTGCTTGTTCTGCAGAAATTAGGGAGTGTATAACTTTTTAAGTCTTTCAGCAAGGATGGGAGATGAAATGTTTGTGTCCACATTCATGAGGGAAATTGGCCTATAGTTGTTAAGATTTGATTTATCCAGGCTATTTTTACGGATTAGTATGGTCTTTGAATGGTTAATATAGAGGTCTACAACACCATTGCTTGAAATGCAATTATATAGATTAAAAAGGATGGGAGCTAAGATGTCTTTGAATGATTTATAAAAATCTGGGGAGTAGCCAACTGGACCATTGGCTTTCCCTAGTTTAAGGTTGTCAGTGGCCTTTATAACTTCTTGGATAGTTAGAGGAGTAGAAAGTATATCTTTTTGATTTTCATTTAATTTTGGAAATATGAGGTTGTTAAGATAGTTTTCCATCTCTGCACATGAGGTTTGAAGATTACTGCTAGCATAAATATCGACATATACCTGGTGGAATAAATGAATAATTTGAGTATCTGTTTTATAAAATGTATCCTGATGGTGAATAAGGGCAATTCTGGGAGATTTAAGCTTATTTTCTATCAGTCTAGATAGTGCTTTAGATGGGGTTTGAATCCATTTGGAATATTTAGTTATAAATCTTAATTCTTAAAGGGAGTAATTGGATTGGTGAAACTCAAACAGTTCTCTTTGCTTATTTATCATTTAATTTTCCGTAACTTGGGTGTAATTCACTTGAAGCTTATCATCCAGGATATTAATCTCTGCCAGTAGGTGATTTTCCTTCTCTTTTCTCTTTTTATTAAGATAGGTGGATTTTTGGATAAATATACCCCTAAGAACAGTTTTACATGCCGCCCATCTAATGTCATATGGGATATCTAGGTCCCGAGAGTCAGAGTTGAATTCATTTAAAATGTGGTCTTTCAAGACATTACTGTTCAGAGACCAGTTAAAACCTCTGTTAACTAGGGATGGGTTAGTTGGAAAATTTATCCCTAAAGCAATCTTTGAATGATCGGAAAAAAATCTAGGCTCAGTTGAGAATTTTATTTGCCAGTTAGTTAGCTTACTAGACATTAGGAAGAAGTCTATGCAAGACCAAGAATTATGGCATTTAGAGAAGTATGTGTAAATGTTGTTGTTCCTGTTGTGACTATCAAAGGATACAGGGTCAATCAAGTCAAAGTCAGAGATTAGTTCCATTAGAGCTAGGGAGTCTTGAGTGTTATAAGCTTTGGATTTATTTGAATGGTCCACTTTAGGGTCAATTACTGTATTCCAATCCCCCCAAGAATATAAAAATGGTTAGGGAAATTAAATAGCATATTATATACTTTTAAGATGAATCCCGGTTGTCCTGAGCAAGGTCCATAAAGGTTTAGGAATAGAATTGGTTTATCATGAAGTGGGGTTAGGCACATGAAGTAACACCATCTACCCTCCTGGTCTGCACCTTTGTCAATAACAGATGGTTTAAATAAGTTTTTAATAATAATCACTACTCCCTTAGAATTACAGCTGGTTCCCGATGAAATAATGTCCTTTATCCATTTCCTGTTCTTTTCCTTAACTCAGCCTTCATCCATCATATGTGATTCTTGAATGTAACATATATCTAATTCTGACTTAAACAATAGGTGCCTTAGTAGGTTTCTTTTATTTTTATCCTGGAGCCCTCTGACATTCCAGGAGATTACGTTCTGGCCTTATCTATACTTAAGGGGACTCAAGGTTAAATTATTTGGGTTTATAGAGTGACTAAAGGGGATTGGATTAACACTTGGCTCAACATTGACCCATAGACTAGTTATGTGTGTGACAGCTAATAAGAATACAGCACAAGACTCTCTCAAAACTACCCAAGTGCCTACCCACTTAGCCCCTATAAATGAGAGAGACAGAGTGAAATGGCAAATAGGAAAACATGACTCTAAAGTAATTATGTAGTTAACAAGTATAAAAGAACAAAAACAATATTTACAAATTATGTACAACTTTGATGGAATTCCAAAAGATGCCATCTGTGACCCTTCTTATCTTATCCAGCTAGCTTCTACTAAAGATTTTACCAGCTGCAGAAAATAGACAGATGCTTAGATATCAAACCCATTCATACTGTAAACATAGTGTGAGGGGAACTAATTAGGCAACTATAACACTAGCATCAAAATAGTGATCAAGCAAAAAATATTTAATAGAATACATAGAAAAATATATGCCTAAGAATTAACAGCAAGAAATGTATATATTTAACTTTCCTTCCCTTCTCCCATGTTAAATCCTGGTTTAAACCTGTAATAATGACAAGAAATGCCCTAGAATAGCATGCTTGGAAAACCAACAATACAGAAACATCAGTGTTATCTTATTATGCTGAACTAGTAATTAGAGCATGTAACAGGAGGTAAGGGAAACCTTAAAGCATAAGAAACATGGCCTTTCATAGACACTTATGGCTTTTGATTAGAATGTCTTGATGAAGAATGCCCCCAACTGGATTTAATGTCCTTTTTTTTTTTTCAATCAAATTAAGACAGATTGAGCTTTCCCTGATGAAATAGGGTATTACAACATGCCAGTACATCAGACCTCTATTAAATGTATGCTTTTTTGGTCCAAAGGGAGTGGAAAGATGCACCCAAGCAATACACATCTTGCGGAGATTAGTTACTTCTAGCAGGATGATCCACACAGAAAAGTGCTGAAACGGGAGTCTGGCATCACAGCACCTCATAGGGTTATGCACAGGTGCCAAGATTAATTAAGAATCTTTTTATCGATTTGGTATGAAATCAGCCGCACTTCAGAGATTTTAACCACGGTGTGAAAGTGCGGAGATTGCTTTAAGAGAGAGCGTATTTCACTCAATTACCTTGATACCGGCCCTACATATCTAAAATATCTCTCCCCTTCACAGTCAGCAAGCCCCTGCAGAGAACATGTTTATTTGGTCATATGGTGCAATTACAGCCTAAGAAAAAGATTATTTTCATCTAAAAGCAGCTGTGGACCTTACAGAAATGAGAAGAGTTATTATGCTAAAAATACCTTCTGGAAGTACATTGACTAAATATGCAATTTATACAGTGTGGAACATGGCAGTAAAAAACTGTAAATAATGCAGCTCCAAACAGCTCTAGCATTTCACCAGGAACAGAAGTATGAAAGCAATGCAGTAGTAAAAATGCAAAGTTTTACTAAAGCAAAACAGTGTATTGACATTCTGCAATGAAATGTGCAACAACGTTTTACAGCACTCCGATAATAAGGCAAAACCGTTCAAGGTAAAATTAAAACTAGAACCTTTGCAAAGAACATGTTCGGCATCTGGAGCGATAACTCTAACAGACTGACACAAATTCTATCACAGTTTCAGACCAAGAGTGTACTTCAAGGAGAGACTGGCAATGAGGCATATTGGACCCCGCTGCTTCATGAAGAGCAATCCAAATCAGCAGAAGGACTCCACATTTACTGCTTCCTGGTTTACTTGGTGCAGATGCTAAATGGCATCGGACTTCCCACCACTCAAGAGTCCCCCTGGTTGCCCTATGCTGTGCCAAATGTTCCCAGGGCTTGCAGATGAATAGATTTGATTTTTAAACTTTAATTTCTTTTTTAAGAACTGGAAGGTGAGAGAGTAAATTTAAAACAGTTATATGGGGCTGGAATCAACTTCTATAATCTCCGGTAAGAAAATTATTGCTGGAAACAACTCAGTTATGCAACTGGAGCTGAACCAAAACATTTTATAAAAATAGGATCAGCTTCCTTGGGCGAAGCCATTATAAATTTAATTTCTTTATGGTAGAAGGATAGAGTATTCAGGAACCTCATTTGGAATTTGATTTTGCGTGAAATGAGAACTGCACAGTAGGGAGATAGTTTGTGGTGCTTTTCTTTGATTTCTTGGGGAAGATCCTGGGAAATGGAGATTGTATAAGTGTTCCATACGAAGTGTTTTAACTTTTTGTAAGCTGTAAGAATGGCTTGAACATCTTGATAGTTGAGAAGTTTAACATAGATGGACCTTGGGGATGAGGTACTTTGTTGTTTCTGAATGGCTCGACGTGCTCTTTCAATAATGCATTCCGCCAGAGAGTCACTTTAATGAAGCAGGGTACTGAAAATTTGTTTAATAGTTGTAAGCAGTTGATTTTGCTCGTACTTTTCTGGTCCTGATAATAAGGTTGTTTTGCCTGTTCCTTGCTTCCAGGTCCAGAATTTTTAACTGAATATCATGTAGTGTCATCTCCTTATTTTTTAGCTCATCTTTTAAGTGTTCAGTTTCCATTTCATTTACTTTGGATCTCCCTTCTACTAGCTCTAATCTTTCAGCAATTTGGTTGATTGTGGTTCCAAGGGAATCAAGCTTATCAGAAAAACCTTGTATTGCAGATTGCAGAGGTAAAAGGGCGCTTTTCAGCTCATCCATCTGTATGGTAACATCGGCCTTCTGCTTGGTGGATTCCTTCACTTGCTCTTGTTGGGTTTTGGATGTTTCCTGCCTTTTAGGGATAGCATCTTTTTCTGGAGATGAAATAGCTGATAGTTTTGTTTTTGATGTTTGATGTCCATACCTTCAATATCTTTAGGCATTTGCTCACCTCTGCTTAGCCTGATTCTTCCCCTTGTGGTTGCTGTCTGTTGCTGGGAGTGCTGAAGCCTTCAGGCCTCTATTTTCCACGTGTATGCTCATTTTGGTGCTTGCTGAATAGTGCATTTAAGTTTAACTTGCAGATTTACCAGATTTTAAGTTAATGCAAGTAAAATCAGGCTCAGTGCAGGTATTTCTTTTTGATGAGAGTTTTTTTTTTTACGGATTTGCTGGCTTATAGCAGTAAATTAGTTGATTATTGTAGGAGCTATGTGAAGAGGGTGCTGCTCAAATGACCACCATCTTGGAATCATCTAAAATACATATTCTTAAAAACAACTACTTTACCTGTGTAGAGGTCCGGCCTTTAACTTTGGTCTCAGTGATATTTGTTCATTGAGACCATGTCCCATGTCAGCTTTGAATAAGACTATCCATCTATCTTCCATTTCCTCCATTTTATTACATGTGCCCCCCCCCCCTTTTACTCACAAACCCCCTAGCAATGGCTATAAACTTAAATATATGTTGATTGTTAGTATTCACATTCACATGTTTGGCCAGGGCATTACTTCTGTTTTGTTTGCCTATGTGATAAATGTGTTCTCTAACCCTCTCCTTGAGTGTACTGTCTGTTTTTCCCAATATAAAATTTCTTGCATACTGCACAATGAGTGAGATACACTATATGCTGTGTATCACATGTAGCTTGTACTTTAAATTTATACAGCCGGTCCTGATCTGGATGTAAAAATTCATTGCTTATATCTATATACCCACAGTATGAACATTTGCCGCAAGGCTTAGTCCCCATACCACCCATAGGTGCTTTCTCTTATCTGGGTGCACATAAGCATCTCTTCAAAGACTTTTGATTTCTGAACAAAAATTAAGGTTCTTTCTCTATCCATTTTGTGACCACTTTGTCAGTGGTCAATATCCCCCAGTGTTTACGTATAATGTTCATATAAGACCCGACATCACTTGAGAAGCTTAATGGCACCTTTAACTTAGGCTTATCACCACTGGTCTGTTTTTCCTTAGACCATCTATCCAAATAATAAAGACTAGCCTTAGTATGTCACAAACTAGCTACTTCTTGTATTTTCTTCTGTACATCTCTCTCCCCATAGCCTCTGGCCAGTAAATCATTCCTTGTACTGTTCAATTGTTGATGGAAATCTGCATCCCTAACATTCAACCTAGACGCTCTAAAAAACTGATTCCTAATGACATTATCAAACACATAGGTAGGGTGCATACTTCCTCCGCTTAAAGGATGGTTAACATAACATTCCTTTCTGTACAAGCATGTATATATGCTCCCTTTTTCAATATTTACTTGAACATCCAAAAAGTTTATTCTCTCATATGAGACGACAGATGTAAACCTTAGAAAAGTGGTGGTTGCATTCAAGTACATAAGAAATTCCAAGAACTCTTCTGTACCTGCCCATAAAATAAAAAGGTCATCTACAAATCTACAAAAGAACAAAACTTTGTTCTGATATGGGCCACTCAATAAAAACTCATGTTCCCATACAACCATGAGAGCATTGGCATAGCTATTGGCACAGAACATGCCCATAGCTACGCTATTACGCTGCCAGTATAAATCATCACCAAACAGAAAAACATTATTTTCTAAGACAATGCTCAGTAAATTCCCCACTAGTATAATTTTACTTTCAGAGAAATCAGAATACATTTCTATAAACCTGGTTAAACTTTCCAACCCAATCACATTGTGTATAACAGTAAAATGAGAGACCACATCAAGTGTTACCATGAGAACACATTCGACAGAGTTGTAATTATTAAAAGTGTATAAATCTCTCAAAAACTGTTCCATGTCTCTTAACACATGCTCTCTACTATTTAAAAGTGGTCTCAAACATTTTTCAATGAAAATGGATGCAGATTCAGTACACCAGTTTCTACCGGACACTATAGGCCTCATGGGTGGGTCAGTAGTGCTCTTGTATAGCTAAGGCAAACCTTGGGTAATGGGTGTAGTAGGTGAGGTAAACATAAAATAATATAACAGACTGTTATCTATCATGCCATTCAAAAACACATCTTTTAATTGCTTATGCACTTTTTCTATTAACAGCTTACCCTAACGGGGCAGCTTCTCATAAAAAAAATCTTCATTCAGCATGTAAGACATAGTGAAATCATATTTATTTTTATTCATAATGACTACAGGCCCTTCCTTATCGGCAGGCCTGATTATTATTCTGTCATTCTTCTATAAATCCAATAAAGCTTCATGCTCTAATTTTCTTAGATTATAAGACTTTTGCCCCTTGTAATGTTTATGCTTATTAAAATCATTCAATTTATGTGCATTCTCTATGCACATTTTTTTTTTCAAAAGTATTAACTAATGGGTTAACTGCAGGTATAAATGTGCTAGGTTTTTTACAAACATGACTACCTTGCATATGTGTAGCCTCTGTGCCATTAAACTGCATTTTTAACATCAAATTATGTGTAAACAACTTTATATCAAATATAACATTTGCAAAGTTAGACCTACCAGTGGGTATGAAAGACAATCCTTTTTGTAACAAATTAAAGTCATCTTGAGACAGAGCATGACTAGATAAATTCCATATCAAGCCTGTCTTTGATTGAAAAAAGTTTTCTTTATATTGCTTTGGGCTCTCGTTCAACCCATCTTGCTTCTTCTTGTTCCTGCTCCTGCTACGACCTCTGTTCTGTTGTTTCAAGGCAGGTAGCTTTTGTTCTCTTATAGGTAGCAGGAAATTCAAAAGCTGCACACCTCTGTTCTCTAAAAAATCACTGTTGGCAGAATGGACCATGCCTTGCTTTTCAGTAAAATTAGATTCTGTTGTTGTTTACTAAGAAAACTAATCCATTTTTATCTGCTGTTCCTGAGTATGTAAGAGGTGAAGACCATACTGTGGGTGTTATTTTGTTCAAGTGTCATTTACTCAACTTAGAAAAGGAATTATTCCCACCTCTGTGCTCAGAAGCATAGTCCATCACCAGAAACACCAGACATGACTACCAGAGATCAAGCCAATGCATGTTGTATGAGGTTTTCCCACCAATAGTGCTTTATAGCATGATGTTTTGCCTGTTTGCATCGTGCAAACAGTGGCAAAAAAAAAAAAGTTAATGAAGAAAATTAAAGAAAAGGAAAAGCAAATGCCATACTGTCATAGCTCTCAACCTTCCATCTCCAAAAGGAGGAACAGTAGCCCTCCTAATGTGGAACAAATGGGCAATATGTGCAAAACATGCTATGGCTTACTAACATCTTAAAGTAATGTGGAATGTCTTGCAACATGAACTGTTTAAGACCCAAAAAGAGGTACCTGAGAGGCCAGCAGCCATACAAAGAAATACTATCTGCATTCACATAAGAAGTTTCATTACCAGCAAGACTGCTGCAAGCCACAAAACCTTGCTTACAAGTGGTGCACTTCATTAATATACATGGTGCAATGCCAGGTGATGGGCAACATAGCATCCACGATAACACTCCATGTAGCTCTGAGCAAAACCTCCATGGAGTTTATTCAGTCCTGGGGTTTGTATCATTATACAGAATCATATTGTCAATCTTGAGAAGAAAGTGCCTGTTATAAGTCTTTGTTAAAATGAAACTGGAATTAAACAGCAGAAGCACTTAGCTTACCTTCTTTGGACAGTTTGTTTTTTATCAGACTTTTTCTGTGGGCTCCTAGAAAGGTTCAGTATAGTCTAGATATTCAAATAAGGGTCAAGAGCATAAATAGTCTTCTCCATCAAATGGCCCACATAATTCCTCCCATCATTTTAATGAATGCTTGTCATAATTTTCAGCATGAAGTCTGAATGCTATTTGGCAGTCAATAATTACAAGGTTTTTTATATTGATCATTAAGATGCAAAGTTTGGTTATCCAGAATGTACATACTGACTTGCCCTTTTTGTCTGCTGCAGATACATTAACACAGATTTTGTAACATTGATTTTTAGCATATTTATATTTGATATTAGTCCATTGCATGAGTTTTTACAACCCCATTTATAGTTCATGGTCTTTACGCTTAGTAATAATATTGGTTAACTTGCTGTTATCAGTGTATCTGGTAATAACTATATTTTTATGGGTAATTTAAGCATGTACTCACACCTTGGGCTGTAACATAAGATGTTTATATTATGCACTTGTTATCAAAATTGAAAATTAAAGGCACATGGAATGAAACTGAGTACAGAAGTTAGCAGTAATGACAGTAAATGGAGGAGATCAGAAGAAGCTTAGAAAGGAAATAGAAGGGACACAGTGAAACAGGTTAACAGCTTCAAGTACCTGGGAGGGGTGGTTGAGGAGAAAGGAAGTCTAAATGAGGAAGTCCAAACTAGAATCAGAGGGGATGCAGCCAACTGGGACAGAGTATCAGGGATAAGTTTTGACAGAAGAATGTCAAAGAAGCTGAAAAGTAAGGTTTACAAAACAGTGGTGTGACCAGTACTACTGCATGCTACAGAAACCAGGCAGTAAAGGCATAGCAGTTGCGGAAGCTAGTGGTGATGAGGATGAAGTGCCTGAGATGGGCAGTAGCATGCACATTGAGGGACAGATGAAGAAATGAGTAAATCCAAACAGAAGGTAAACAATGCTCCAATTGCAAAGAAGGTTAAAAAGATCAGATTACAGTGGTTCAAGCACATGTTCAGAAAAGCAAAAGACAATCTGGTGAAGATGTTTTGGGACTGGCAGGAGGAAGGCAAGAGGAAATGAGGTAACTTAGCAAATAGATGGATATATGGATTTTGTGAGAGAAGTCCTGCAACAGTCAGGTATGACCATCAAAGAATGTAGGGAGCAGCACTGAATCAGGGGAGAGAGATGGCAACAGTTGACTTGACACCCTTATCCATGTAGGGAAAAGGGGGGGGGGGTTGATGATGATTATGATGGTAACTTGGCTATCAAAATAAATATGTTTAACAATTTGGAAAACAATTCATTATACAAAGCCAACAGAGAAAACAGTAAAATATTTTGCCCTTTGTTTAAACAAAGAATTTAAATAAAGGATTGAGTTCCTGTAGATTTTTTTTTATTATTGAGTGCTGCTTTATTGCATTTTTAAGCAGGTAGTTCCATCTTTGGCTGGTACAAACTCTTAGATTGTAGCTTAAGATGATCCACATAAAGGATAAAGAATAAGGAGAGCAGACTTAAACCTTGTTGAGATCCATTTGATGTAAATTATGCTCCCACATCACTACATAATCTTAAACTGCTCTGCCTGTTAGAATCAACAATCCAGCAGTGAGCACGAGATTAAGGCCTTTTCATGTTTTAACTTCAGAATTTGATGACCCAAGCACACTCATGGCTGTCTTGATGATTGCCTTGTCTGGAAAGCTCCCACTCTAACTCAGGGCTGGAATTCCTGAGTGTTCAGTAAATCTGACCCCATTTGCAGGAGCTCAGCTACAAGGCCCAACCCCCAAATGTTTACACTGAGAATGTTGTCATTGTATACTATAAGCAAATGTAACTTGAAAAACCTATTAACTTCAACTAGTCAAATATGTGCCTGCATTGTGCTGGAAAGTGGTTTTAATATCCCCATCCAAAAGAATTGTCCTTGCACTCTAAGGACCACTTACTAAATTGGCCACTGTCCTTTCTCTTGACCAATAGATACACTGTATATGCCAGTTACTTAGTCTCCCTAGCTACCAGTTTCTGGATTCAGGAAATGAAAGAAAACCTGTTCTACTTTGTGCATACTTGTTAATTGTTTTGTACTGGTTTTAAACAGACTATTCTCTGTTATAGCTTGGCCAGTCAAGGAATCCCACATTCTGTCTCTGAGGAAAAAGTCACACATTATCC
The DNA here is from genome assembly GCF_019279795.1 of Protopterus annectens. Taxonomy (NCBI): domain Eukaryota; kingdom Metazoa; phylum Chordata; order Ceratodontiformes; family Protopteridae; genus Protopterus; species Protopterus annectens. The sequence goes on from NC_056733.1 coordinate 1,316,567,596, forward strand.
CTCTGCACAAAGGTGGAAATTCAAACAGGCATTACTAACTTTAGACATATAGTAATTGTATACAACCCTTTCCAAAATACTTGAAAAATGTATTCAAAACAATTGCTAAACTACCTCCTGCAGGAAGAACTCCTATCCCCAACACAAAATGGCTTCCATCCCTCCCATAGTAGTAGCACTGCACTTCTAACCTATATAGATAGTGTCAATAAAGTCAGAGATAACAGCAAACTAGTCTCCTCCTTATTTTTAGACTTGTCTAAAGCATTGACACAGTTTGTTACAGCAAACTTCTATTTCAAATGTCCTCATTAGGTCACTTTTAGCCTGTCCTTCTATGTCACTGATTTTGCTGAAGCAAAATTTACTGACTATCTTCTAATATTAAAATAAATAGAATTATCATTATTTTTGTAGAATAGATGGTGATTACTTACAGTTCTGACTTCTATGGCAGCATGACTCCTTCTAAGCTTGTCCTCTTCCCAGCAAAATGTGTTATAGAGCTTCACACTGGCATTTAACTCCTCAGAGCTGGAATCATTAATCGGGCCCTGTTGTTGATGATAGGGAGTATTAGGACACTAATCCCAGGAACTTACATTACTATTCATAGATGATGGATTGGCATATTCAAGAGAAGCCATATGCCCTATATTCTGCCAGTCCCTTAAAAGACCACTGTGAGCTATGAGACATGGTAACAAAAATGTTTTTCCACCATTCCCCTAAAACATTGATGATAGCAAGTCCCATCTGCATGCCTCACCATGCTATTGTCTGTAGCTCTGGCCTTCAATGGGGCCAGTGGAATTGCTTACCACTGTCAACACATGTCATCCCTGTCCATCTTCCTCAAGAGAAGCATGCAGGCAAAGTGTTATCATTCCACCAGTCCACTGTCAGCTCCAACAAGTGCTTAGGCCTGTAATCAAACTCATATGATGTGTTGAAGCCAAAGTTTTATCCCTCTACATGAGCACATCTGACAAAATAAACTGAATTACAGTACTGCTAAATATATTGTGGATCTGTGGCTACTATGTATTACCAAAAGTTGTCCAAAAGCAGAAACTGGGGAAAAGTGCAGCTTTCACTACTCCCAGTGTTGCTTGAATTGACCTAAATTTAGACATTAATGCATTCAGATAATCTCAGATGAGCATACGTCTTTCCTACCTTAAAGGCATTTTAATGTCAACACAAAAAACAAGAGTGTTAGTCCCGATCTTTACATTACACTGTTCCAAATCCTTTGTTATATTTTTTCAATATTTGCTTCAGCATTTCAAATGATGACTGGAGAGTCATCTATAGCTGCTGTCTAAACAAGTTAGTGTGAGCACTGGAAAAATATTTATAGTCCTTTTTGTTTAAAGTTAATTCTGATGTTAACTCCAAGAGGTCTTTATCTTGTAAATAGGCATCTTTCTCCATTTCCTGTCTATTGTGTTTTAACATCTATTTTGTCTTTGAGCCACAATTCCTTTATTATTTGTATGTCAATTTTCCTAGCCTTGAGCAGAGACTCCCAATCATTTGCCTTTGCAAAACAACTTGCAACATTGCTATATTGCATATCTGGTATCCTTGTATCCTTCTTAGGAAAGTTACAAATTCACAAAATATATTTATAGCACCAAATCTGAGTCTGCCATGATAAGCCATTTTAGCTATGAAATATGTGATATTTCAGGATATAAAATCAATCCCAGGGTCAATTTCAGAACTCTTTAGCAATTTATACAATGAATGCCACCAGTAACAGGTTATGAATAATGTAAAAGATTATGAATAAAGATAACTGTTCAGAATGTCACATCCTGGCATCAGCTAACTTAACAAAACTTAGTAAGAATAAAAATAAATAAATAAATAAATTAAAGTCCATTTTCTAGAGGTAAAATCAGTCCAGTTAAGGGTTTAAGCAGATATTTATTCAAAAATTGAAGAGCTCAGGAACCCAGGTATGAATAATGTTGGACTGTACACATTAACACAGGCTGTCTAATAGGTAGTACATGCTCTTTGTGGCAGCCATTTCTTTTACAATCGATAGGATTTGTTTACCCAGGAAGTCAGTCCTGACTAAATGTCTTTCCATCTCAAGGAGTTATTGGGCAGCTCATTTAAACTTTTCCACCTCTAAAAATCATTTACTACTTTTGCTTTGCTTAATTTGCAAATGCAGCCCTTACAGAATGTTAAGCATTTGTTTTTAATGTTATAAGCATTGCAGTCAACAGTTCAAATGAAAACACTCAGCATGTTTTTTTTTCCTTACAGTGCTAAATGAATCTAATTTCCTTCATATTCATAATTTGTATTACTGAAAGATGACTACTAATCTAAAAGCTGAATATTATTGTCCCTAGTTCTTTCTTTCTTTTTAACATTTCATAGATTATTGCAATGGCATAGTGGTCTGAATGGTAATATGACATTTATATAGTGATTCACCTAATTCTGTACAATTAATTAGTTCCCATACATTTGGCTTGATCACTTAGTGCTCTTTGTCATTTTTACCTATGAGATCGTTTACCCATCCTAGTGTCTCCATATTTCTGAATGCATTCTTAATGTCTATAGCCTAATGACATACACACACACACACACACACACACACACATACATACACACACAAACATACCCACACCCACACCCATATATAAACATATCTATCTATACTTAATTTATTTTTCTAAAAGTGCTTACTTTCAAAGACCACCTATTACAATGTGTAATATGTTTGACTTATAATCCTACTGCACTGTTGTTGCGCCACCTCAATTCAATATGTATTGTTATTCTTTTACCCTCTTGTCTATTTTTTCTTTCTTCTTCCTATATCTCTGTCTTTTATACCATCTCAGTTTCAATATGTATTTGTTGCTGATAATGTACCAATATGTATTTGCTGCTGATTATGTAACCTCTTGTTTAGAAATGTTGTTCTGTTACCACAGTTTTTTTTTTTTTTTTGTAAAAATGTAATTTGGGGCTTTTCTCCCCAGGCCTCTACTGAAAATGGGCCTTTTTGGCTCAGTCGGACACTCCCGGTAAACAAATATATATATATATATATATATATATATGTGTGTGTGTGTGTGTTATATATATATATATATATATATATATATATATATATATATATATATTTATATATATATATATATATATATATATATATATATATATATATATATATACATATACATATACGTATACATAAACACACACATAACTATATAGAAAACCACTCGCTGGTTATCAGGACAAATACCCAGTGCTCCAAGTAAACTGAGTAATAATAAAAAAGTAACAAAAGGAGCAACTTGGGCAAGGCAGAGTCACATAAAATAGATACTGGTCAAGTCTCTTAAGTTAAAATCCAAACTTTTATTCCACTGCAGGTCAGATAAGCGCTTTCACTCATTCAATAGAGCTTCATCAGATCATGTGATAAGGACCTTAATTGATACAAGCTGTATTTATACAGAAGCTAAGAACTCTAGTAGTCTATCAGATGCATCTACTTGCTTATATATTCATGAGAAAATATATAAAAGCTGATAAAAACAATGTGAAAAACATATATAAAAAACAAATATAAAAAACAACAATACATATCAAAAGGCTGTATAAAATTGTCACTTATATAAAAATGCATATACTGAAAAATCTACAAAGACATATATGTACATAAACACTCAAAATATACATAGTTAGGTTATTTTCACATTCCTGCGTTTATTTAACATGGGCTTAATCGATGCTCTCTCATTAAGGCCAGAACCCCTATCTGCTCTCAATCTAACTATCCATCCACTCTCTCTACTTTCAGTATGGTTCCTGATGTCACCCCCTCGTATATTAGGTTTAATAGTCTCAAGTGCTCTAAATAAAAAGTGATGTTCGCTTCCAGCCTGAACCACATGTTTAGCTAGAGCATTATGTGATGAAGCTTTCCTAATATGATAAAGATGTTCACGTATTCTGTCCCTAAAACGATGATTCGTTTTGCCAACATAAAATGCATTACATATTTGACAAACTGCCAAATAGATTATGTGGATAGTCTCACAAGTAGCATCAGCATTTATGCTAAAGTTGGTGTGTAAATCAGGATGTTGAAAAAAGGGGGTGGGGTCAAGAGAGCTGCAATAATTACAATGTCCACAAGGTTTAGTGGATTTAGAGCTCATGGACCATTCATCTCTTTTAGAATAGCACAGCATTCTCCTTAAGTTCAATTTATTCCTATATAGGAAAGAGGGTTTAGTGCCCACAAGTTTGCCAATGGTGTCATCAGTGCAAAGAATGGGCCAATGTTTCATAATAATGTTTCTAATTGCTGGACAATCAGTACTATATGGTAAGGAAACTCTTACACGAGCTGTTCCTCTATTTCTACCACTATCCACAATGGTACTCATGTCATTAAGGGCTGGTCCGAAATAAGGAGCGGCTCTACTGAGTCTAAGTTCATTGACATCCAAGAGATTAGAATCAATCTCTTGTGAACCATAGCCACGTTCCTCTAATCTCAATTTTAAATCACTCACTTCTGTTATAAAACCTTCTTCAGTGGCATTTAGCCGGGAAGTTCTCATTCCCTGACCTCTAATCATATTTCTAAAAATGTGTTGTGGATGCATACTATCACGCTGTAAAAGAGTATTAAAATAACAGGGTTTCCTATAGACTCCTGTGTTAATTAAACCACACATTAACTTCTCTACATATAAGTCAAGGAATTCAATCCTGTCTCTGGAGTAATTCATAGTGAAATTCAAATAATCAGTAAGCTGGTTTACCATAGTGTGGAATACAATCAAATCTTCCTCATTACCTCTCCATAGAACAAAGACATCATCCACGAAACGTCTATAAAAGGCCACCTGTTGTTGGAACATGTCTAAATTGAAGAGGTTCTCAAATTCCCAATGCGCCAGAAACATATTAGCGTAGCTATTGGCGCAGGGTGTGCCCATAGCTACACCACCCCGTTGCTGATAAAATTTATTATCAAATGTAAAGAAGTTATTCTCTAGAATAAATTCAAGAAAGTGTACTACAAGGTCCACTTTAGCTGATGTATACTCACTTTGTAACAGAAGATAATTAGTAATATAGGACAGACCAACATTATTTGGAAGCACAGTAAAAAGCGACTGGATATCAATGTTACAAAAATCAAACTATTGAGATCACCCATTTCACCTAGACAGTCATATAAATCAGTTAAAAACTGTTTAGAGTCTTTAAGCACAACTCTGTTCTCATTCAACACAGGACGTAGGTGTTTCTCAACATAAACAGATAAGTGTTCAGTGATCCAGCCTTGCCCCGACACTATTGGTCTCATCGGTGGATCAATGGGGTTTTTATGAATCTTAGGTAGTCCTTGTATTATCGGTACAAGGGGGGTTTTAATAAAAAGGTAATCAAATAATTCCTGATCTAAAATACCACCTTTAAACATGTCTAATAGCGTATTACTAACATAAGCAATAGTAGCTCGGACTGTTTGTTCACTAGCTGCTAGATAGAAATCATCACTCAATAGTTTAATCATAGCATCATGGTACTTGTTGGTGTCCATTACCACTATTCGGCCTCCTTTGTCAGCTGGTTTAATGGTTATAGAGCGTAAGGATTGAAGTTTACATAGACTAGCCTGTTCTGCTGGACTCAAATTACCCTTCTTCCTATATTTGATGGTAGAAAAATAATCATAAAGATCATCTTCCGTTAGTTTCAAGTATGCCTCAACCAGAGGATGATTCGATGGTACAAAATTGCTAAGTCTCTTGAACCTAGGTGGCCCATTAGATCTAGTATACACTGATGTACTATCAGTGTTGTATCACTTTAAGCATCACGTTACGACAAAAGAACCTCATATCTACAACGGTATCAGTAAAGTTACTGTGTGCGCTGGGTATAAAACTAAGGCCTTTATTCAACAAATTATTATCACACTCCGTTAACTTATATCCTAAAATATTATGTACCATAGAATCTACTTGCATTATAGTGTTACCTACATCTAGTTCAATTTGTTCCTCCACATCTTCTTTAATGTCTGATGTGGTACAAACTCTTCTGATAGTTTGCGTTTTTGTCTCCCCCTGCTCATGGAGCGTCCCCTCTTTATTCCTTTGTCTTTTCGGACAGGAAGGGGAAAAGGGAGCTCACTCACTACATCTGTTGTAGTAGTAGTGATTATCTTATGTTAGGGGAAAAGAGGGGCACACAGTAACTTTACTGATACCGTTGTAGATATGAGGTTGTTTTGTCGTAACGTGATGCTTAAAGTGATACAACACTGATAGTACATCAGTGTATACTAGATCTAATGGGCCACCTAGGTTCAAGAGACTTAGCAATTTTGTACCATCGAATCATCCTCTGGTTGAGGCATACTTGAAACTAACGGAAGATGATCTTTATGATTATTTTTCTACCATCAAATATAGGAAGAAGGGTAATTTGAGTCCAGCAGAACAGGCTAGTCTACGTAAACTTCAATCCTTATGCTCTATAACCATTAAACCAGCTGACAAAGGAGGCCGAATAGTGGTAATGGACACCAACAAGTACCATGATGCTATGATTAAACTATTGAGTGATGATTTCTATCTAGCAGCTAGTGAACAAAAAGTCCGAGCTACTATTGCTTATGTTAGTAATACGCTATTAGACATGTTTAAAGGTGGTATTTTAGATCAGGAATTATTTGATTACCTTTTTATTAAAACCCCCCTTGTACCGATAATACAAGGACTACCTAAGATTCATAAAAACCCCATTGATCCACCGATGAGACCAATAGTGTCGGGGCAAGGCTGGATCACTGAACACTTATCTGTTTATGTTGAGAAACACCTACGTCCTGTGTTGAATGAGAACAGAGTTGTGCTTAAAGACTCTAAACAGTTTTTAACTGATTTATATGACTGTCTAGGTGAAATGGGTGATCTCAATAGTTTGATTTTTGTAACATTTGATATCCAGTCTCTTTTTACTGTGCTTCCAAATAATGTTGGTCTGTCCTATATTACTAATTATCTTCTGTTACATAGTGAGTATACATCAGCTAAAGTGGACCTTGTAGTACACTTTCTTGAACTTATTCTAGAGAATAACTTCTTTACATTTGATAATAAATTTTATCAGCAACGGGGTGGTGTAGCTATGGGCACACCCTGCGCCAATAGCTACGCTAATATGTTTCTGGCGCATTGGGAATTTGAGAACCTCTTCAATTTAGACATGTTCCAACAACAGGTGGCCTTTTATAGACGTTTCGTGGATGATGTCTTTGTTCTATGGAGAGGTAATGAGGAAGATTTGATTGTATTCCACACTATGGTAAACCAGCTTACTGATTATTTGAATTTCACTATGAATTACTCCAGAGACAGGATTGAATTCCTTGACTTATATGTAGAGAAGTTAATGTGTGGTTTAATTAACACAGGAGTCTATAGGAAACCCTGTCATTTTAATACTCTTTTACAGCGTGATAGTATGCATCCACAACACATTTTTAGAAATATTATTAGAGGTCAGGGAATGAGAACTTCCTGGCTAAATGCCACTGAAGAAGGTTTTATAACAGAAGTGAGTGATTTAAAATTGAGATTAGAGGAACGTGGCTATGGTTCACAAGAGATTGATTCTAATCTCTTGGATGTCAATGAACTTAGACTCAGTAGAGCCGCTCCTTATTTCGGACCAGCCCTTAATGACATGAGTACCATTGTGGATAGTGGTAGAAATAGAGGAACAGCTCGTGTAAGAGTTTCCTTACCATATAGTACTGATTGTCCAGCAATTAGAAACATTATTATGAAACATTGGCCCATTCTTTGCACTGATGACACCATTGGCAAACTTGTGGGCACTAAACCCTCTTTCCTATATAGGAATAAATTGAACTTAAGGAGAATGCTGTGCTATTCTAAAAGAGATGAATGGTCCATGAGCTCTAAATCCACTAAACCTTGTGGACATTGTAATTATTGCAGCTCTCTTGCCCCCACCCCTTTTTTCAACATCCTGATTTACACACCAACTTTAGCATAAATGCTGATGCTACTTGTGAGACTATCCACATAATCTATTTGGCAGTTTGTCAAATATGTAATGCATTTTATGTTGGCAAAACGAATCATCGTTTTAGGGACAGAATACGTGAACATCTTTATCATATTAGGAAAGCTTCATCACATAATGCTCTAGCTAAACATGTGGTTCAGGCTGGAAGCGAACATCACTTTTTATTTAGAGCACTTGAGACTATTAAACCTAATATACGAGGGGGTGACATCAGGAACCATACTGAAAGTAGAGAGAGTGGATGGATAGTTAGATTGAGAGCAGATAGGGGTTCTGGCCTTAATGAGAGAGCATCGATTAAGCCCATGTTAAATAAACGCAGGAATGTGAAAATAACCTAACTATGTATATTTTGAGTGTTTTTGTACATATATGTCTTTGTAGATTTTTCAGTATATGCATTTTTATATAAGTGACAATTTTATACAGCCTTTTGATATGTATTGTTGTTTTTTATATTTGTTTTTTATATATGTTTTTCACATTGTTTTTATCAGCTTTTATATATTTTCTCATGAATATATAAGCAAGTAGATGCATCTGATAGGCTACTAGAGTTCTTAGCTTCTGTATAAATACAGCTTGTATCAATTAAGGTCCTTATCACATGATCTGATGAAGCTCTATTGAATGAGTGAAAGCGCTTATCTGACCTGCAGTGGAATAAAAGTTTGGATTTTAACTTAAGAGACTTGACCAGTATCTATTTTGTGTGACTCTGCCTTGCCCAAGTTGCTCCTTTTGTTACTTTTTTATTAACACACATAACTATGCCTCAACTGGGTAAATTCACTAACAATAGCAATTCATCAATGTTTTAATGTTTGTTGTAACTTTGTAACTCAGTATGTGATATACTCATTCTTTACACATTACTGTTACTCCTATGATTTGCGCTAATGTTGCTAGGTAACATGTCAATGCAACCAAATCCCAGAGAGCCAAATTTTCACATCATCAAGTTCTATCTGGAGGATACTTCATGCCATAGGTGATGCCCAAAGCATCATTGTCTTGGAAACGTATTAAATTTCCCTCTTGGTGGAACCCAGGACTAGAGCCTTATTTCCTTCAAGTGATTTTGGTTTGCTGATGCCCAAAGCAGTTAGTCTATACAACTGCTCTCCCAATGGGCATAATCTAGAGTTTGTAAAGCTGCCCACAACTCCATTTTTGGACATAGGTATTTGCCAGTGAGAAGTAGATTGGGAACCCTGCCTACTCCAAGTTATGCTAGGGACCCATGCTAATTATAGAAGGGATCTATGTGCCCCTATTGGTCAGACCATAAAGCCTAGCAGCCTTGGGTCAGTAAGCTACTTGCCAGGCAATATCCAGCTGCCCGTCTTGGGTTACCTGGGATAGTACTATTGAGCAAATCTAGATGTAAAACCAATCAACCTGCCAAACAAGAACTAAGGATTGATACATTCAGTACAGGTAAACTGACAGGATGCAGCTTGGAAGTGGATGACATGTTAGTATGGAGGAGGCTGGATGTTCTATGTATCCAGGAGACAAGATACAGCAAAGCCACTTGGCTTGGGATCCAACGTATAGTACTCAAGGGGAGAAAAGACTAGAAATTGTTTGGAAATTGTCGTGAGGGAGAGTCTTCGGAAGACAGAGAGGGAAGTCATCAGAATTAGAGTCAGACCCATGGTAGTTATACTCCAGTATAAGGATAGATCACCATTCATAATCTCAGCCTATGTCCCACAGCAGATAATGAGGAAAACAGTACACTCAGACAGCAGTTGCAGGACCAACTATATAAAAAAGACCAACATGGGTTGATGTTGATAACAGGGGACCTGAATGCACATATAGGGACAAAGAGAGCAGGATATGAGGACTGATTGGCCAATAGAAATAAATCAGATGCCATTTTAGACATTTGTCTGACAAATGGCTTGACAGTGGCCAACACATAGCTCAGTGTGGGAGCCAGTAACAAGATCACATACAAGAGTGACCAACATGCAACTGACGTAGACTTCTTGGTAAGGAAAGAGCACTGGGGTAGAATTGGTAATTGCAAAACAAATCCAGCACAAACTTCTGTTGCCAAAATCAGCAGTAACCAGTGGTAAGAGAAGGCTCTAAGGTCATCACAGACTAGATTGAAGACCTGGAAGTTGACCAGAGAGAAAGCACAAGAGTTCAGTGAAATACTCAGGACTCTACCACCTCAGTAAGAATAGGAGATATATGGAGTTAAAGAACTGCAACACCTCAAAACACCATGTGTGAAGACTATAGAACAGATTTGCTGTCAAGCCAGGTGTGGAAATAAATTAGATAAGGAAAGGTGGTGTTGGAATGCAGAAGTCCAGATAGTCCTCAAAAGAAAGAAGGGGTACCAGAAAAAGTGGGAGATAGAAAAGATGGATCAGGCTAAGGAGAAATGCTGGTTGGCTAACAAAGAGGCTAAGAGAACAGTTGCAATTGCAAAGATCAAGGCATCAGAGGCACTCTACAAGCTTCTGGAAGATGACTCAGTAGATGGTACAATGAAACTTTATCAGATTGCAAGGCAAGGACAGAAAGATAAAGAAGATAATCATCAGTCTTCATAAGGGATGCCAGCAACAACCTGACCACTAGTTCACAGGGCATCAAAAACAGATAGAAGGAGTACTTTCATCAGCTTCTGAATGAAGAAAACCCCATAAAAGTTATATTGCCCTAGACACAGCCTATAATGAGAGAAGAAGAGGAGACCACCCTAGAAAAAGTAAAAGCAGCACTACATAAAATGAAGTCAGGGGAAGAAACATGTTCAGATGAGGTCAAGGCAGATATGATCAAGATGCTGGGTGAGTTAGGGGAGAACATTCCTCTCAACCTCTTAGATTAAGAAATCTGGGCAAAGCTATAAATAAAAGTGGTAGAAAGGCCCAAAAATAGGGACATTTTTTAAATATTGCTCTTAGAAACTTTGGAAGTTGATAAAATAACAGGTTTTACATTAGCATGAATTTTCCGAAGGGTATAAAGCCCAAAACTCAAAAGTATGTCATTATTTTCTAATTTCATTCTTTAATGATTTGCTACTAATTTGCAAGAAAACCACATTTTTATGAAAAATGGACCAACAATGTGAGGAAAAATCTGGACATTCTGCAAAAATCTGTAGAGGTGAGAGGTGTGGGGTAAAAATGGTTCCTGGGTGATTAATAAATGAATATATAGAGAAGTAAAATGTAAGATGGGATATGAACAGTTTGGATTCAGAACAGAATGTAGCACAACTGACCCAATGTTTGTAGTGAGACAGATAGCAGAAAAGAAGCTAAAAATTAGGAAAGTGTCCAACTGGACATCCCTAGACTTGGAGAAAGTATATAAAAAGGTCACAGGAAAGCTGATTTGGACAGACCTTTAATAGTTCAATGTTCCAGAAACATTGGTAGAATTAGTGCAAGCAGTGAACAAGGACCCAGAGGCACAACTGCTCAGACTCACAGAGAGGCTCCCGGTGTGATTGGGTTTGCATCAGAGTGCAGCTCTGAGCCCACTCCTGTTCATACTGGCGATGGAGTACATTAACAAACAGGTTATAGGGGACAGATCAACAAAGTTTCTCTGTGCAGATATTGTGGCATTATGAACCCTGAACAAGAACTTCAGCAATCGATAGGGGAATGGAATGGAAAACTGAAGGCACATGGAATTAAACTGAGTATAGTTAAGGCAGTAACTGTGACAAAAGGAGGTACTGTCAGCACAGTTAGCTAAAATATTGTAAATAAGTATATGAGATTTGTGAATATCAAATTGATTTATACAAGGTGCTTGTGTTAGAAATGTATTAAAACTTCAGGTCATACAAGATGCTGGTGTTACAAATGTATTAGAACTCTATGTCGTGTATCAAACTGATTTGTACAGATGTTTGTGTTGAAAAGGGGTTTGTAAAGTGCTAATGTTTGAAATGTATGCACCGTGTGCCTTACTGGAGAGAACAGAAATGTACATGCACTATTGTAATTGTTTAAATATATATGTTTAATAGAGGAAACTAGATGGTTAACCTCAGTCCAGCAGACTTTAGAAAAAATATCTGAAATTAAATCACTTTATAGGCTAGGCCATACAGATGGTATCTCATAGGTTTCAATGCTGCCAGAGACACAAAGTCTGTACTAGGAAGCTTTCTGTATTGTCTTTGGGGTGAACTAATCACTACTATGGAAGCATAAATGTATGCAATTGTTTTATGACTTCCAGCACCTGCCAAAGATCTGAGCAAAAGCCCTTGTGTGTGCATTTTTACAGGTAGGTGCTAAGTCCGGCCAGCTCCCAGCAATGGGGGTTTTGCATGGGAACTAGAAGTCAGATGACCAGAAATGATGTCATTTAGCTGTCCCAGCAGTAATATTTTAGATATTATTTTGAGAAATCTCTTAGGGAGAGACTGAGCATTCTGTATTCTGTCTTGGGCCTGACAGAAAGAAGGACCACTTACCACATTATATGCCTCACTCTACTAAGTAAGTTATTAGGGTATAGTACCTCTCATAAATACAGTCAGGAATATAGTGAAGTTTAGTTTAGATATTGCATTTCTTTATTTGTCTGAACCTGTTCTGCAATGTTATTTTAAATATTTCCTGTGGTTTTGAACTCTGATATCACTTTGAATGTATACATAGTTTTTTTGTTCTTTTCTTGTTTATTATTAATTATATTTAGACCTTTCATTGTGGCTGATCTTTGAACAGATATTTAAGTTTTGAGAGTATTTGCATATTCATTTGGTGACACTGTGTTGGCCATTCCTAATAGCCTTGCTCTTGGTCAAACTACCATTTGTATTAATATTAATATTACACAGTAAAATTGGACACCCTTTGTTAAGGGCCTTAAGGTAGCTGGTGATGGGTTCTGGTGACAGTGGTAACTACCTTATATTCTGAGCAGAAGGGGACATAGTTAGCAAACCTGTGCCAGCCTTTCCCAGGTGTGCGTGTGTGTGTGTGTGTGTGTGTGTGTGTGTGTGTGTGTGTGTGTGTGTGTGTGTGTGTGTGTGTGTGTGTGTGTAAAACAAATCTCCAAGAGTGTGTGTGTCAGCTACTTGGGCAGGGACACGAAGCACTGGTTGAACAGAGAGGGTGCTGGAGGTCTTGGCTTGGCCACTCAGCTGAGACCTCAACTCTATAGTTGTGCTAGTGGGGAGTCTTATTGGGGACCTGGAGAAAGAGGGAGAACCAGCCGCAGACTGACTGTGGTCTCTGTGTGTTTTTAATGGAAATTGCACTTGATACAGAGAGCTGGATCTGAAAGTATTGTGTGTGTATCTGTTATCCTCCCATTGAATGTTCCCCACAGGTGCCACTGGTGAGGACTGAGGCTCCTTAATTACTGGTCCAGTGGTGGGTCATCACATATTTATCAGCTGACAGTGGTGGGATCACCACAGCACATATTGGGATTCAGTGGTGTGGATATTAAACTCCTGTAGCCTGTAAACAGTGATCACTGAAGAAGCTGTTTGTACTCTCAAGCAACCACGTGGCAGACACTCAGAGCTTCTTATCACAATTGTTAGCTTAGTTAGGGAGAGCAGGCAAGGATATCAGCAAAGGATTAGGGCAAGCTGACAAGGAGACAGTTGGCTGAGATGTGCCAAGCCAAATGACTTGTGCATGCCAACCTGACTAACGGGGAAATGATTGCAGCCTTAATCACAGCTGCATCACAGACCAGCAACCAGGAAGACAACAAGACTGGCCATGGGGATGTACAACTCTCACAAAATGGACAGTTAAACCTTTCCTCAGAGGACTTAAAAATCTAGCTGAAGTTAAAGAGACTTGAACCATAGGCCAGACAGATGGAATTAGAATCAGCAGAGACACTGAGATGTCTGGAAACTGAAGAAAATGAGAGGCAGAGGCAACATGAAAAGGAGATACTGACTCTTTGCCAGGGTCATGGAGGTAATAGGGAAGGGAATAACTGAACCCCAGAAACAATAAAGGTCAGTAAATTTCTTCCACAATTTATAGAGAATGATAATGTTGATAGTTTTATTCATATGTTTGAAAGAGTAGGTAAATAGTATAATGTTAACCAAGGGCTCTGGATGCAGTTCATGATCCCCTTACCCCATGTTAAAGCTGTAACTGCTGCTTCTAAATTGTCTGATACTGATAGCTTAAATTATATACAATTTAAAATTGTTTATTGGAATGCTTTAAGTTATCACCTGAATCTTATAGAAAAAAAGTTTTGTGAGCATAGACGCAAGACAGATGAAAGTGTGTGTGATTATATTGCTGAGTTAAGCACTCATTTTCATAGGTGGGTGACTGGGTGTCAGGTCACCACTTTTGAAGGGCTGGCAGACCTTTTGGTGAGGGAACAAGCCCTTAGCACTTTGCCTGAGGACATGCGAATCTGGTTAGCAGATAGGGAATGCAATACCACAGATGAGTAGAGGTAAAATGGAGACCTGTACATAGTAATCATGGCATCACTGCACAGGAAAGCAATACCTAGTGCTGCATATAGGTATAAGGGAACCCATGGTGGGCAGCCTAAACCACCCCAACAGAGTCTGCCAGTACCAGAGGAAGACTCTAGTTCAGGTATATGGTAAGGATCAAGGGTTAAATGTTTTAAATGTAACCAATGGAACATGTAGCATATAGATGTCCATGGAGGCAAGGTGGAAAACAAAGGGGAGGGAAGCCAGCAAGTGGGAATAACAGAATGCCAGTGGTAAGTTGTCTGGAGACAACAAGGGTACCAAACTACTGCAGGAAGTTATATCTTATCTTAGTAGATGGCAAACAGGCTGCTTCTAAGAGACACACAGCCTCTGACCTAACCACTGTGAGCCTTTCACTAGAGGGGCATTACTTGCTTGGGTAGTCCACTCCAGTCAGAGCTTTAGGAGGTACCCCATTCGGGTACCCCATTCCAAATACCTTTGACTAGGGTTCATCTTGTCTGGGATGGTGGAAAAAGAAGCAAGCAAGTAGATGTGTTTGAGGATATCCCTGCAGACATCTTGATAGAGAATGATTTTGATAATGCAGTACCTTGAGTGCATGTGGTGACACTCAGTCAGGCTTGGAGACAAGCATGTGAGTCTTGTAGCCTGGGGGGACCCAGACAGACCATACACTTGAAGCCAGGACATGTGAGGTGGTTACTTCAGAGAGGGATCTACCCTGTAGCAGTGAGACTGAAGGTGAGCTACAGCTGCTGGTGGGTACTGATGTTCCCTTAGTAAGAGTGACTGCAAGGGCAGAGGTGAGTAGCAGTGCCCAGGCTGACAGTGAGGCACCGTTGTCAGAGGATACTAGACTTCCTGTATAAGGGGAGATAGGAAGGGTTACAAAGAGAGAGTTGAGACAGGCTCAGCTCTCAGATCCTACATTGCAAGGCTTGAGGGAGGTAGCCAGGGAGGCACCTGAATCTCAAGGAAAAGGAAAATATGTATAATGGGACAAAGGGTTACTGTATAGAAAGTGGACCCCGACAGAGAGCTAGAAGATGAGTTAATACAGCAGTTGGTAGTGCCCGGAGCCTACCATCTGGCACTTCTAGCCATAGCCCATGACATTCCCTTTGCATGTCATATGGACATAAAGCATACCAAGAGATGTATTATGCAGAACTTTTATTGGCCTGGGATTTCCAGGTATGTGACAGGATACTGCAGGACCTGTGAGCAGTGCCAAAAGGTAACCAAGGCAGGAGACAAGGTGAAAGCTCCTTTTATGCCTTTGCCTGTGACTGAGGAGCTATTTCAGAAGGTAGCTATGGATATTGTGGGGCCTCTGAGTATCCCTAGTTCCAAATGGAAGAAGTATATCCTAGTGGAGTAGATTATGCTACCAGATACCCTGAGGCAGTGGCTCTGTCCTGCATTGAGGCAAAAAAGGTGGCAAATGCTTTCTTAGAGATTTTCAGCAGGGTAGGTTTCCCAAAAGAAATACTGTCTGACAGAGGTGCCAATTTCATGTCAGACCTGCTGTCTTATCTGTGGAAGTACTGTGGAGTGAAGCACCTAAAGACCACCCCTACAACCCCCAGACTAATCATCTGGTGGAGAGGTCAAACTCTACACTAAAGACCATGCTATGGGCATTTGCAGACCAGTTTAAGAGGAAGTAGACAAATATTTGCCCCATCTGTTGTTTGTTTACAGAGAGGTGTCCCAAGAATGCACAGGTTTTTCACCCTTTGAGTTGCTGTATAGGTATAGGATGAGGGGATCTCTAGATTTGATTTGTGATGAGTGGGAGAGTGAGTGTGAATCCCACAAGGAGTCTGTTGTGGCATATGTCCTAAACCTCAGCACAAGGCTCAGTGGATTCATGGGCTTGATCCAGAAGAACCTGGCAGAAGCCCAACAACAGAAAAAGGTCTGGTATGACAGGAATGCTCATGCTAGAGAGTATGCTGTAGGCAGCAAATTATGGTTCTCATTCCTGTCAGACACAACAAGATGCAGGCAGCTTGGGAGGAGCCCTTCAAAGTGGTAAGGAAGGTCAATGATGTTAGCTACATGGTAGAACTGCTAGGCAGGAGGCAGGGGCACAAACTACACCATGTTAACATGATGAAACCCTACCATTAGAGGGAGGATCTTGTGTGAAGTATTTGCAGTAGAAGGCAGGAGGAGTCTGAGTTGGATCTATGGCTACAGGGAGCCAGCCAGCAAAGTCCAAAATTACTATGGTGGAGCCTAGGGTTGCAGGCATATGATATGACAGTGCAACAGTGTGATGGGGTCAGCAATGCATAAGCAGATGCGATCTCAAGTCAAGGTATAGGGTAATGTATTCCCTGATATGCTCATTCCTCTCAAGAAATGTTTCTCAAGGGTCACTTGAAAAACTAGCTTGAGTCTTTGAGGGGGGAAGAAGTTTAATGAAAGGAGATACTGCCAGCCCAGCTAGCTGGAATTTTGTAAATAATTATATGTTATTGGTGAATATCGAAATGATTTATACAAGATGCTTCTGTTATAAATGTATTAGAACTGTATGTCATGTGTATATCAAGCTGCTTGCACTGACATGTGTGTTGAAAAGGTTTTTGCAAAATGCTTGGGTTTAAAATGGATCCACAGTGTGCCCTACCGGAAAAGAACAGAAATGTGCATACAATATTGTAACTGTTTAAATGTATACTTTTAACAGTGGCGAGGCCATAAAAGATGATATGTTTCAGTTTTCAGTGCAACAAGAGTCTGTACTAGGAAATTTTCTGTATTGTCTTTAGGGTGAATTAATTACTAGTCTTCAAAGCACGAAGGAATGCAATTGTTTTATGACTTACAGCATCTGCCAGACATCTGAGGAGAAGCCCTTGTTTGTATAGTTTTACAGGTAGATGCTAAATGCTGCTGCTAGCTTCATCAATGGTTGTTTGGCCTGGGAACTAGCAGTCAGATGACAAGAAATTATGTCATTCTGGAAGCTATCCCAGAAGTAATATTCTAGATATTAATTTGAGAAGTCTCTTGGCGAGACAGAGCATTCTGTATTCTGTCCTGGACCTAACAACATCTAGAAGATCCATTCACCATATTTACCTTGCTCTATTAATAAGTTAATAGAGTATAGCACTTCTCTTAGATTCAGTCAGAAATATAGTAAAGCTTAGTTTAGATATTTTTCATTATTTATTTGAGACTGTCCTGCAATGTTGTTTTAAATATTACCAGTGGTTTTGAATTCTGATGTCAGTGTGAATATATATTTAGTACTATCTTGTTCTTTTATTATTTATTATTAAATATATTTAAACCTTTCACTGTGGCTGATCTGTGTAGAGATATTTAAGTTTTGAGAGTACTTGCATATGTATTTGGTGATTCTGTGTGGTGGGTCACTGCTAATAGCCTTGCTCTTGGTCAAGCTACCATTTGTGTTAATATTAATATTACACAGTAAGATTGGACACCCTTTGTCAGGGGCCTTAAAGTAGCTGGCAGGAGTGACTGGTCGCAGTAAAAACTACCTTACAGTCTGGGCAGCAGGGGGCATAGCTAGTAAACCTGTGCCAGCCTTTCCCAGGTGTGTGTGTGTAAATCAAACCTCAGAGTGTGTGTGTGTGTGTGTGTGTGTGTGTGTGTGTGTGTGTGTGTGTGTGTGTGTGTGTGTGTGTGTGTGTGTGTGTGTGTCAGCTACTTGGGCAGAGACATGAAGCAGTGGTTGGACAGAAAGGGTGCTGGGGGTCTTGGCTTGGACACTAAGCTGAGATCTCAACTCTATAGCTGCACCAGTGGGGAGTCTTACTGGATATCAGGTGGAAGATAAAGAAGCCACCCCCAGTCTGACTGTAGTTTCTGTGTGCTCTTAAGGCTAATTGCACTTGCTACAGAAAACTGCATTTAGAAATACTGTGTATGTGTACTTGGTAACCTTCCAATGTACTTCCCCCAATGTTTCTAGAGATGAGTATTGAGGATCCTTGATTACTGGTCCAGTGTTGGGGCGTCACAAGTATTATTTATAATTCAGCAGATTAAGGTACTTTATTATCCTTTCCTTTTTATATGCCAGCAATTAATTTATAGTAAGAAACAATGAATAGAAATATGGCATTGTTGTAGATGAACAGCTTATTTTAACACAAGAGACAAACTCATCCACTAATGGATACTAGTGACACCAGTAAAGAATGTGCCCAGATATAGGAATGTTACAAATCTTGAAGTCTTAAAAATGTGCAATAACACGTTGTAAAGAATATAAGAAAGAGACATAGCAAAATGCAAAAGCAAGTGAGTTTTGTAACTACAGGATACACAATTTATGAAAAGACAGCTTAGATATGTAACAATGTTAAAAGAGAGCAACACAGAATTTATTTTTCAAGCCTCCTTAGAAATCCATGCCCACCTCCCAATTATTCCACAAAACAGCAATGAAGAAATGCTAATAGCCAAACTCCATCTAAACAATGAAATCCTTAATCATTGCAGCCATCTACATAACGCCTCTCCACAAAATGTCAAGCCTACTAAAAACATACTTAGCTTCTTATCATTTACTTTCAACAAAGAAACCATCCTGCTTGGTGACCTTAACATAGAGTGGACCACTAACAAACCTAACTCTACCCCCATAATATTCAGCTGCCCCAACAATCAACTTGATTTGACCAAGTATAAAAAAGTCATATTAGACTGCATACTTTCAACCAACTCAGGAAAAAATTAAGCTAGCCAGAACCCTCCCAGACTCTATCACTGATCATCTCCCCACCTACATCAACAGACAATATCACAAGCTCCACAAAGCCCTGTACTTCATCTTTATGAGAAACTTAACCAACTTTTATAAATCCATATTTAATGACACACTTAAACAAAATGACCGGGTACCTCTCAAATATCTGCCTCTAGATGAAACTGTCAGTCGTTTTAATAACTCCTTAACCATACACAGATTTTTACCACTCATAAAATTATCCAGAACCCAGCACTAAATAACAGTCTACACAGCTATTTTCCTAGTTGGTCATTATGATCCAATGACCAAAAACTGTCTTTCCCCAAACCTAGCAAATCTACTGGGCATTGTCTTTACACATACCATATTGCTAAGGTCTGGTATTCCTTATTTCTATCCAGCAGTTCAATACTATCTCTCCCATCCTTCAAACCCATTATGGAAGACTTCATAGCCAAAAGTTTGTTCTGTTCTTGCTCAACACCAGGATAAACTATATTTCTAAGTGTAAACAAATATCTCTTCATACCTTACATTTCCTTATTCTCCCTTCTTCACTTTCTCACTTATTTCTCTCCCCTGGCTTTCCCTTGAAATATGCCAAAAGCATGCTTTTCTCTCACTTTGTATTGCAATCCTGTTTGTATTATACTAACTAAATATTAAATCATTGTCATATAACTTGTATCTACTCTCAACCAATGTTTTCATAGTATGTCTAATTTGGTATAATTATTTAAATTGTACTTTTTATATTATTTTTAAAGACTGTAAAATTATTACTCTTAAAATGTTTTGAAATAATTTGGAGCTTTTCTTCCCAGGCCTCTACTGATAAAATGGGCTCCTACCCAGGTCGAATTTCACAGTAATAAAATGTCAATAAATAAATAAGTAAATAAACAAACAATGAAAAACATACTAAACCAAGAAGCCCCACTGAGACATAAAAGAGTGAAAATAAATTCTGCCCCATGTCTAACTCATTAATCTGAACAGCTCTTGAGAGATACAGACAAAGCCTGGAAACAACAGAGCAAAACTAGAACCCAGTCCTAACTAGAGACATATTGGTGGCTGAGAAACTGCATAAAAGCACAAGTTTGTTATGATAAAAATAATTATTTCTCCTCAAACCAGGATATCCATGCAAAAGAACCAAAAGATTTTGGCAAAATGTAAGCAGCCTGCTAAAACCAAGCAAAAACAAAAAAAAAATTCCAAATTCTTTCCCATCTGTAACCAGCAGGGACATTGTAGACAAATTCAACAAACACTTCATATATGGTACTCTGTTTAACTCAAGCAATAACAACCTATACCTACCCCATCTATGCCCACAACCATAGTGCCACATCCCAAGTCAACCTCACAACCATCCAGACTAATACCATTAAAAAATACATTAAATAAACTGAAACCGACAACACGAGCTCCTGGCAACCTGCAATCCAAATACCTCAGTATAGCCTCTGGCACAATTTGCTACCCTGTATCTATCCTAATTACTAGATCCATTACAGAAAACTACATCCCATAACTATGGAAAGGTTCCTTCATAATCCCATTACAGAAATGTGGCACATCCACTGAACAGTAAACTATCACCCTATAGCAATCTTTGCTCCCCGCTCCAAAGTACTTGAAAAATGCATACATCAGCAACTCTTGGCCTTTCTACCTGATAACCAATTACTTTCTCCTACACACCATAGCTTTTGACACCACCACACCACTGAAACTGCCCTGCTACATTTCTTAGATACCATTGATCAAAGTAAAAAGCTTTTGACACAGTCTCACATCAACTTCTTCTCCAAAGACTAAATGTTAAATGCATTGCAACTCCTAGCTGGTTCACCAGCTGCCTAAACAATCACACCTAGTCTGCAAAATGGAATGACTTCTCTTCAAGAACCCAAAATCCCACTTACCCAAAACCCAAAAGTCTGAGACAAAACTCCCTACATCCCAGAAGACCAACCACCCGAACACTGACAAAACATTAATGGTAAGTAACCACATGGCCAGCATACTAACCTTTGCCCCTTACCTCTGTGGTAGTGCAGTCTTGAAGTTGGTATATTTAGTTAGGGGTGTGTGGGGGCAAAGGCCTCCACATGGGTGGATTTTCTGTGCTTCAGTTTTAGTGTGCTTGTGGGTTGGGTGATCGGTTATTTACTGTTAGTGCTTTGTCGGTGTTCCAGGTGGTCAGTCTTCTGGGATGTCAGGATTTTTGTCTCTGTCTTTTGGGTTTTGGGTAAGTGGGTAGTGGGATTTTGGGTTTCTGAAGAGGATCCTACAAGAGTCCCTCAAGGCTTCATACTTGGGCCAATTTTCAATGTCTTTTATTTTTATTTATCTTTTTATTACTGGGTAGTCCCACTAGTTTACTAGCTTCTTTTCAGGGGAGACCTGAGTTGGTATTTATACTACTTGGAGAAATTTGGCCAGGGCATTGAGAAAGTTCCCCCGCTTGTTACTGCTGTGGGTGTAACCCATTTTTGCAAGAGAACTTCCTGTTTCCATTCCAGGCACAGAGGCAGTCCAGAGAAATAGGGAGACAGATTGAGACAGAAGGAGATAATGGAGTGGTGTGAGACATGGCAGAGAGAGCAAATATCAAAACCAGAAAATGTTGCAGGATTTAGAGGAGAAATTTCAAAGAAATCCTTTTGATGTGGATGCGTTAAATGATGGATGTATAATTAGAACCTTCTTGTCAGGTGGTATGTGGGATGATTTACTCAAAAGAAATGGTAACACAGAGTTAGATGGAGAATGAAGGAGATATTTCCTGGGGGACATTACAAAGAAATTGCAAAAGGAGGATGCAAATACAATCCCGAAGAATAGTTGTGAGGTAGAAAAGAAAACATATGCAAAGAAAGTTAAAGAAAGCAAAAATGGAGTAGCAGAAAAGAAAGCAGTAGAAAATGAAAAAAAAAAAAACAGAAGTATGTACTTAGGATTCAAAGTAAAAATGACAAAGAAATGGACAAGAATGAAGTGTGGGACCATTTAATAGCTCCTTTGGTTGAAAAAGTACATGAACTAAGAGCATTTATTCTGATTAATAAAAAGACATTTGGTGACATTGTACTCAAGACTGTTTGTTTTCAATGGAAAATTTTCTTGGAGAATATGAGAGAGGACTGTAACCCATGGAATCTTTGTGTGATAAGAGCATTTAAAAGGGAAATAAAAAAAGAAAATTAATGTAAATTTCAAACAGACATAGAGAGACTTTGAAAGGACAGTTGAAAACTTTATGTAAAGAAGTAATGGACATTACAAAAGCTTATGATAAAAGGTGTTTATGGACTAGTGGATATAATTATAGTAGTGTGTTAAAATAGAAAGTAATAAATGTATACATATACCAAGCATGATAAATGTGAAGGGAAATGGGGTGTTGTAAAATTCTGGATACAACTTTAAACATTTTTTTTTATGTGTGGAAAAGAATGATATTTGATAACAAACTGTGATTAAAGAAAATGTTAAATTTGTGGGGAAATGGGACATGATGCAAAAATGTGAATTGAAATGTTATAAATGTAACAAAATTAGATATTTATGGATGGATCACAAACTTGAAAATAGGAGTAAGGAAAAAGAAAAAGAAATAAATGAAAGTGAACTAAGTGAAGAAATTTTAGATATACTAGAAATAGAAAAAAATGTTGAGAAAAAATAATAAAGAGGATATATAATAAGATTCTGAAATAAGTGATGAAGAAGCCACAAACTGGGAGTTAGTAAAAAAAATAAAAAGAATTCTATTTGTAAAAGGGTAAAAGACAGAAATAGAAAATGTAAAGGGATAAGGACAAAAGAAAAAAAAATGGACAAGGAATATATACAGCTAATGACTGGGGGTTGGTATAATGGTTAAAGTGTTTGATCCAAGGTACAGGTTTTAATTCTCACCATTGGGAGGGGACTTGGCTAGACTTAGAATGGCCTAACAGGAAAAGTAGCCTAGTAATTAGCTATTAACTTATGAAGCCATGAATCTAAAGAAAAGGGAAAATGAACATTTTAGAGTGGTTTCTGTAAATGTGAATAGTATTAAAAATATAGTAGGAAAATAGGGATTTTATAAGACACAAGAATTTTAACAAATGAAGAAAGATTACAAACAGGGAAACTATGTGAAGGAAAGATAATCTGGAATTCAGGAAATAAGAGCTGTTCTTGAATAGTCCTTTTCTGTAGAAATAAAGATATTAGATCTTAAGTTAGCAAAAATGAGAAGAGTAACTATTTTAGATTTAAAATGGTAAGAACAAGTAGATAGAATTATAACATTATATGCTTATACTAATTGTAAAGAAACGGAAAGCTTATTTCATCAGATTTTAGACTATGCAGTGATAAATATGAATATTATTATAATAACAGACTTCAATTGTGATTTAAGAGACAAGTGTAAAAAGAAAGGAAATTATATTATAAGAAACATTTAGAATTACTCTCTTAGTTAAAACTTTGGGACAAAAATTAATGTACTTACAAAATGGGTATGTATAGATCTGAAATAGATTATTTTATAGTATCTGAAGGTTTATTATAGGAGAAGGGGAGGTAGTTGAAGTAGGATTTTCTGATCATCTTGCAAAATGGCTAGTGTTAAAGGAAAACAAAGAATATATAAAAATAGGTAAAGGAATAAAAAGGATAAATGAGAAAGCATGGAGTGAAGAGGGATTAATAATATAGTTATGGAAAGATCATATTACAATGAGAACATTTTAGAAAAATTGGTCTGAATGGTAGTTGAAATTTAAGGAAAAATATAAAAATATGTTTTTACAGTGGCAATATGATGTGAGAAAAGAAGAAAACGAAAAATATAAATAAACATATAATGCACTGGAATTTTAGAACATAATGTTAGAAAGTAGTTTGACAAAGAAAAAAATTATATGAAAGAAATCAAGAAAAATGCAAGAACTGTTATATAAGCAAAGATATTTTTACAAGGAAAAAAAATACCAAGCTACTTAAGTAGATTAGTAAAGGAAGATGGTAGTGTAACGAGATAAATAAAAAATGTAAAAGTTGAAATAGAAAGAACTCAGGAAAAGATTATGAATAGTGTATTACAATATGTGCAAGAAATGGTTAAAGAAAAAAGATGGTAGTGAAAAAAACATGGAAAGTAAAAACGTTAACAAAAAAAGAGATAAAGAGTTGAAAAATGAGATTTATTTAAATGAGCTAGATAAAGTATTACAACAAATAAATATAGATTCAACTGCCGGACCAGATGGAATAGCCCAAGGAATGTGCAAAAATTTAAGGGATTGGCAAAAAAATATATAACATATTTTTAAAGATTTTGAATGAATGGTTAAGTGTTTATGCATAAAAAATTATGCAGTGGAGTACTTAAATTCATGTGGAAGAATGAAGATAGAAGATAATTAAAAAACTGGAGACCAATAGTACTGAATAATAATGATTATAAGTGTGACAAAGGGAGATACTGCCAGCCAGGCTAGCTGGATTTTTGTAAATAATTATTTGTCATTGGTGAATATTGAAATGATTTGTGCAAGATGTTTGCGCTACAAATTAATTTGTATGTCATGTGTATATCAAACTGGTTTGTATAGACATGTGTGTTAAAATACGTATTTTATAAAGTGTTTGTGCTTAAAATGTACTACAGTGTGCACTACTGGAAAAGAACAGAAATATACATGCACTATCTGAGGTCTATTTATTTTCACAGGTAGGTGCTAAATACTGCCAGCTTCCAGCAGTGGGTGTTTCACCTGGGTCAGATGACAAGAAATTATGTAATTCTATGAGCTATCCAGTAGTAATATTTGAGAAAAATAACATTCTTAGCAAGTGTATTTATGTTGCCAACAATATTTGAAAAGGAATTTTTGCAGATAATCTGTGGACTTCGATAAACTACATTTAGGATTCATGCAAAGCCTACACATAGTTTACATGTTTGCCCAGTGAACAACAGTGGTGATTACATCTTCATGCCATGTACCATGTTTAAACGTAAACAAGTGCAGTTTTGTGGTTGTCAGCAGTGTTGTCAGCCAGGAAACCATATAATATAACATGAATACCTGCAAACCTGTTTACAGTAGAGCAATCTAGGTTAGCAGGATTGTATGGAATGCCACAATGATTACCAGGACTTTTTATATAGTAATGTTTATGGTTCAAACACAGTAGTAGACAGTGTATACAGTGCAGAGTATTGTGAAATCCCATTCCTGACATTCTGTACTGATGTTATGCAAATGATCTGTAAGGGTACATGGACTGCCATTTAAAATAAACAGTCAAGGGAAGTATGTGTTTTGCATAGGGACACACAAATGGATTGAAGGAATGAACATAGGAAAAGAGGACAGGTAAAACTTCATAATGTACAGTAGATGAGGGCATGTAAATGTAAGACAGTTGCAGGAACACTAATCACGTATCAACATGGTACAGTACGGACTTACAACAAAAATGTACATTATGTGACTGTCAGACAAGTTGACATAACAATCGACAATATGTCTTTGTGAGATAAGCATCCTGACATGAACAATGGAGAAGACATCTATCAGGGATGTCATAGACAAATGGTGTTGGATACATACTGTGAAACTGTGCAAACTGATTTGCCAGAATATGAGTCTAAGGTCAGCAGAGATCTCCAACAAGTAGGGCGCAGTTACAGACCCATAGACAGCAGTAAAAGAAGCATGCACAATCATGGACAATATCAAAATAACAGCACCAGTAATCTCATGTCTCTGACACAACATATGTGTTTCTGAGTGATTATAGATGATCCTGCACAAATACACTTGTGCAACTATTATAACATGCCAGTAATCTATGAGGGTAACCAAGCACACTGTCCTGACACTGTAACATCTGCTAGAGGTGTTAAGAGGGACTCTGCTATACCTGTATGTGACATCATGATAAATCCGGTCTAGTTGACTGGTATGCATGGCATATATATGGCACAATCCACACTGTCATGAAGGTAATCCATGCCATCAATGTTGTCAAACAGATTTGTATGTACTGTGTGCATCACTGGAACAGGTATTACACATGCATCTTATGTAACACCTTGATGGGTGTCCCTGCACCATCAGAAAGTAATGTTTATGCAATAAGAGGAATACCTAAGTATGGCCAATAAGATGTGTGACAGCTCAATGTGGCAAAGATGTTACACTTCAGTTATACATCACTGTAACATATGTAGGGAGGTACATGAAGAAGGGTGCATTGTATTAAGTTAGTGGTGTGACAAAGTCTGTGAACTTTGCAGGCATTCTGACCTTTGATGTGGATGTCCTGCACATACTCAGCAGTTGTGTTATACACATGCTGATGAATGTTCCACATACCATCTTTCCAAGTCTCATATCAATTGGTCTGTAAGTAGGGTGTGATGTTTACATTATCCTTGGTTTGTGCATTTGTTTTCATAATGTAACAAATCCACCCCATGTTTTTGTTTCATCTCATGTGTTGTCATGGCTGTGGCAGCAATCTTTGGTGTGTGTTGATACTGTCTATATTATACTAAAATCACAGTTGGAGTCAATAATTGCTCACAATCTGTAGTCCTCCAGACAGCTGTTTGGACATATTATGTGAATGTCATTCTTGACATCTGTGACTTAAATAATGGACAGGAAAAAGCCAACAGCGCTGTGCATGAATCTACACACAACCCCTTGCACTTCCTGGCGGGTGATGAAATCCCCACTTCCACCAGTATTCTCAGAGGGTTCCACAACACCAGCTGCCAGCGTAGAGCTACCTGAGTGTGCAGATAGTGCAGAGGCAGTACTGACAGATGGAGTCCAAGATGTGCGGGGCATTGGTGCTGGAGTCAGTGGATCTGGGGCAGTCTGACCCACTGGGGTTGGCCTCCCTTGCTGTGCTGTGAAGCATTTAGTGATTTGTTACAGATGGATGAGATGGAAACATTTTGACAATGCATAATAGGAAATAAAAGAGATAACTGTTGGAGTGAGAGGAAAAAAGAAATAAAATTAGTACCATCATATGTGACATACAATGCTTTACCACAATTATACAACTAGTTTATCTGAACTATTATATTTAAGTATATTTCCTAACAACTACAAACTATAATTACAGATTGCTCAGAGTAATGTATGTTTTTTTTTTCTCTGTGAATTAAAGATTTAATCTCCATTTTTGCCCGTTTGGTCCTTCAGCGCCTTAGTTGGATTATCGGTCATATTCGGCACTGGATTCTCCCTTTTGTTTGTTTATTGCTCAAAAGTAATCCTTGCAATGTCCATATACTGCACATATGCTTGGTCTAATTATCCAAATTATAGTTAACAGCAAGGCATTTGCGCCACTTGTATAGAGTTTAATTTATGTAATATAATTAAAGAAATGCAGTATTGTATAGTTGTTACTCATGGCATTTGAACTCACAACCTCTGACTACAGTCTTACACTTGAAGGGTTAAGAATTCCAGTTCTGTTAATGTATGCAGATGACATTATAATATTTTCAAAAAGGTTTATATGATGAATTCCATAGTGATGAGAAAAATAACATTCTTAGCAAGTGTATTTATGTTGCAATATTTGAAAAGGAATTTTTGCAGATAATCTGTGGGCTTCGATAAACTGCATGTAGGCTTCATGCAAAGCCTACACAGAGTTTACATGTTTGCCCAGTGAACAGCAGCAGTGATTACTTCTTCATGCCATGTACCACATTTAAACGTAAACAAGTGTAGGTTTGAGTCCTAAAGTTGGTTTGTGCTACAGAATTATGTATGCATACTTGCGTTTACAGTTAGGCTGTGCATGCTCACTTTGCTACTAATGTATAGAAAACAAAAAATCTAGTTTTAACTTTTAAAGCTACAATAATACTTCTTTTGTGCTGCATACATACCCCTTGCTTCCCTCAGTCTCCCAAACGATCAACATGAGCCTGCCAATTTAACTCAATTTCAGGATTAGCTGTGAAAAGAAAAGAAAAGAAAGGGAAAAATGAGCATTATTCATACTAGTCCTGTCTGTATTTAGCTTCCTATGTATTATAACTTCTCTTTATTAGCATACTTACACAACTGTGGGATATCACTAGATTGAAACTCATCCAACCACTGGTTGACTGTATCCCTCTTGCACATCTTTAGGTCATTGAAATGGTACCTACTCTGTTTTCCCATGTGGGGGGATGCCAGTCACACTGGATACAGCTTGCCCAGACTATTCCAAGCCTCAGACGTATACTGGGAGCCAGAATAGTCCTCCCAATTAAGCCTTTGGCTGTGGCACTTTACCAAGAGTCCAGTAAATATTCTGGACTCCTGAATACCCAACCTCTGCACCCTAAATGTGGCACCTTCCTCTCTAACACCAGACATCTCTAATCCCAAAAGTAGAGCAATGGCAAATGATAATTTCCCACCATTTCCTGTTATCCCATTTACTGGTAGTGTGGATACCCAAGAAATTATGCCAACTGCATCTTTGAGATATTAAGCAGAGAGGAACAGTGCCAAGTAGGGAGGAAAGCAATTTTTGAAACTGGAAGTTTAATCTGACACTTGACATTAGTTTGAGAGGTGTCTGCTGCTATAACTTTTAGGTGATTTAACTTTGCAGACATGCAGTGGGGAGGGGGGTATAAATTTCATGACCTGACACATTTTTGGTTTGGCTTTATACACTGATAAAATTGATTTTTACATTGCGGGATTCAAACCTTTGCATAAGTTACAAAACATTTTCTTCCGCACACTTGTATATTTTCCTGTTCATTACTATAAACTGGACTGCCACAACAGTAAAAACAGGTTGTACTTCCTGTATTATATCCCATCTCTATTACAGCCCTGCACTTACACCTGCTTCCACATGATAGCTAAATGACAGCTACATAATTCCATCTTCATTCTTATATTCTGTGTGTTACCCAATGCATGGTGCTGCTTACTGTATTTGCACAGTGCCCAACAGACTTAATAGAATGTATCCATTTTAAATTAACTGTCTGCATCCTCTCTGTGGGTGATTGATGGCTGAAGGTGTTGGGGAAGCTTACTAGCTACGGTGATAGAGAGCAAAAACCCCAACAATGTATCCTTTTTGACCTTTACACTGTCTACACCCTGTCTGCAGGTGTTCTGTCTGCTTCCTGAGTGGGCCACTAGTCCAGGTTTGTGCACTGCTAAGTGTCACTCAAATGTAATGGGCACAACTAATCCTGACATTTATTGTGTTTTGCCATTTACCTTGTTTGTGCTAAACCATGCACTGCACAACCACTGGCATTAAAAATAAACACAAAAAATGGAAAATTAGGTAAAATGAATTAAAGCAATCTATTAAATAAACAACACTGCAAACTTTACATTGGTACAAATTAAATATTTTTACACAGGTCTGTATATGAACTCTTACTGCAATGGACCTTCAAAACCAATAAGGGTGTTTTATCCAAAAATGAACCACAAAGCAGCCAAATGCAAAGAACCACAAGCAGAGTATACACCAACAAGTTTAATAAAAGCTCAAATCTCTGACTTCTCGGCCAAAGCCTTCAAGGAGATTCTCCTTGAAGGCTTTGGCCGAGACGTCAAGGGTGTCTTATCCCTCTGCCACACAAACAGTTTTGCAGCAGAAAACTAAAAATCATTGTGCATACAACCAATTTCAACATCATCCACAGTACTAACAAACCATATGACAGTTGTTTGTACATGTATTAATTTCAGAAGTAGTACAGTGAGTGATCACAAACCCACTTCTGACTATCGCTTGCATAAATGTAGCTTCCATCTTATCTGTCTGTCTTTGTTGACATTCTTGTCTTACCTGACCAGTAATCTGAAGCATGCAGTCTTTAAGATATTCTGTATAATTGTCCTTAAAATGTGTGAGGATATTAAATGGGTATGCAGTTATCAAGAAATGAAGGGGAGGTTGGATGTTACTGAACAGAAACTGTGAAATGTGTGCTGCTTACTTGCATTTAAAACCTTGACACGATTAATTTTACCAAATGGAACACTGCAGTCAGTAGGATGAAGGACTCAAAAGAAGGCTGTCTTGAAGTCGATTTATTGTTCACACATAAAAACACTACAGAATACATGACTGAGTGCTTTCATGTCCTGTTAGGGACTTCATCAGAATCAATTAAAACATATAGCAAGCACCATTATATAGCAATAAATTAATTGACTCAATTTACTAAATACAGACATTTAATGGTAGAAGATGCATAAAAAAACATTCCTAAAATAACTAAAGTATATAACAAAACATTACCCGAATGCACCTAACATAAAGTAATTTTTGTGAAGGGCAATTGTCAAATGATAGGTTTGATTTATTTAGCTAAATGTGTGGGGTGCCCCACATTTTATGTGGGTAAAATGGAGAGACATCTCTGAGATAGAATTTATGAGCGTCAGTATCAAATAACAATAGGCAACCACAATAATACTCTGTTCAAACATTCCTTGACGTGCCCTTGTTTTAGCAAGTTTGAATTTGGTATTATAGAACATGTACTTCATAATCCTAGAGGTGGTGACTATAGATCCCAGATTGAAGAAAGAGAGTTAAAATGGCAAGTCAGGTTATATGCTTTTCGCAGCCCAAGTTTAAATGAAAACATCTCTTTAATGCCCATATTAAATAAGAGGGCTATCATTTAATAATATACTATTATACTTTATTATTGCTCAAATATTATGTATTTATGTCAGGTGCATTCGGGTAATGTTTTGTTATATACTTTAGTTATTTTAACTTGTGTAAGTCAGGAATGTTTTTTATGCATTCTGTACCTTTAAATTTCTGTATTTAGTAAATTGAGTCAATTAATTTATTACTGTATAATGATGCTTGCTCTATGTTTTAATTGATTCTGATGAACTCCCTTACAGGGGATGAAAGTGCTCAGTTGTGTATTCTGTGATGTTTTTATGTGTGAACAATAAATCGACTTCAAGACAGCCTTTTTTTGGGTCCTTCATCCTACTGTTTGCAGTGTTCAATTTGGTTTATTTAGTTGTACATGGTTCACTGTTTCTGCACTTATTCTGTTTTTTGAGTTGGTTTTATAGTGTGGATAGTCAGTATGGATTCATTGGACAATATTCCATCTCTGTTTTCACCTGTACAATGAGAGCAGTTAAATAAAGTTCATTCAGAACTTATAATAGTGAAAGGGGAACTTACACACCTTATAGAACTGTTTTCTCAATTGGAAGATGTGATTTTGAGTGGGGCATTTAAACAGAAGAGAAACTTTCACCAGCTGTTGAGGAAACGGACAGTGAGTGGAGAAGAGTGAGTCCTGTTTGTTTGTCGCCTCATGGGGAGCCAGAGGGAAGCATTTTAAGTTTAAATGGTTGGATTCTGTTGTCAGCAACTCAGAAAGAACAAAGCATCAGTTGGAAAGTTCTTTCTGAAGCAGAAAGGACTGGAACTCTACCCAAAGGTACTGTGTCATATAAAAATGTGGTAGGGAAATCCCTATCAGCTGCTGCTAATAGCTTTGATTTTACAATGTGTAATGGTAAAGAAATAAATGGCCATTCATTCCACAAATTCTACAGTGGCCACTGATACTTTTGAAAAGTTAATAAATAAATCATTTGTGTTCCATTATGAAGCAGAAGCTGTACAGAAAATATTTAACAGCAGTATTGATCAAAAAAAAAATGAACTTTAAAGGGCATGATTTTTTCTTTTGAAAATAAATTGGGTAAAATAAAATGTTTGCAGATAGAAAATGCATATTTGGCACAGTGTTTAAATTTGAAAGTTATTCCTAAGGGGTTAAGAGTATACAAATTCCCATTTGGCATTGATTTTGATGATGTTTTGTTTGAAGAATTTGAAGAAATGTTTAATAGGCATGGCTTAGAATTGTTGGAAAAAATTATTAAATGCAATGATGGTAAGCTGTGTAAATTGTTGAAAGAAGTTGAAAAGTTAAATGATGGCATTAAGAATGATTTATCATTTTTGAACGGGAGTCCTTGTATAATAAATTCTTGGCTGAAAGTAAAAGCCTTAATCTGTTTGAAAAGAAACAGAAAAAGAATAACAGGGATATTCTCCAGTATAAAGAAAATATAAAGAAAATAAGGCCTATCCTAGGGTGTATAGCAAAAACATAGATAAAGAGAAAAATTAAAGGAAATATTTAAAAAAATATTTTTTGTTTCAAATATTTAATTTGTAGTCAGTAAAACCACTTTTATGAAAATGTGTCACAGCTCCACTTAGAACATAAACAGGAACAAAGAGAGCAAATAACAGTGGTCCATAACAACCTATATGTGCCCATGTTATAGGTACACAATATGTTTGATTAGGATAAACCTACTCTGCATCTCAGACTCTTCAGCTTTTATTTTTATTTCTCATATCTTCTGAAAGATTTGTTTGCAAACTTTTCATGTGCTGAGAATAACACTCACCATGCATTATTTTTATATTGCTTATCTACTTCTGTAAACATCTTATTTATGATACTGTTCCAGTCTGCCACTAATATTCCCTAAATAATTGTCTGTTTTCATTTAGACTTACAATCTGTCATTACCTTAATTATTGTTGCCTAGTATATCTGCTACTATTACTATTAAAATTTCATTGTACATTTTTTTTCCTGGGGTGTTCCCATCTTCAGGTCCCGTTTGAAAATGGGCACTGCTCTGTAGGGCTAACTTGGTTAAGAAAACATAAATATAGATTGAATAGATTACATAGGGTTGACAGATATATAAAGGTAAGGAAACAAAACTCACAATCCACTGTGGAAAACTAAGGTTAGATGCAGACAGGTAATGGCCAGATTAAAATCACTACTTAATTAGAACTGACAAAATCCATTTGCTAATGGTTAAGCATAGGAACATAAGAACGTACTAGGCAAGTGATCATGGTGACCATAAGATGCCTAGCCATAGATACCTTTAAGCAGACAAACTTGAAAGTTCTTGTCATCTTTTTCAAGCACTTAATAGTGCTTATTTCCAAAGCTGAGCAGGATCATACATGAAAGCCCTTTTATAAATTTGTGTCTCTCTATATAGTCATCAGGACTAGACTTAATTCAACCAAATTAATACTTTATCAGACCTTTAATGGTAACTTATTCCATAGCCTAGAAATATTTTCAGTTAACCTACTCTCCTGTGAGTCTTGTTTATTTGTTGATATAGATTTAGGTCCATGTTGTGGATGTTTCTAGAGTCATTGATTTTGTAAAGATTAAGGTCAAATATGACTAGTTTTTTAATGGCTTGAAAAACAAGTCACAGGTCACTTTTCAATAGAATGTAAGCTACTGAGTATATGAAGAGTCATGATAATCTATCAAAGTAGTTGAAGGATTTAAGGTCATTCATTTTCTTAGTCTGAAATCTTTTGGGCCTTTCTAGTTGAATAGGTTCATAGGTTCATACTAGGCTATCTGCCCTAGGGCATTTATAAGCCTAGCCAGAGTGTGTTTTGCTTTCGCCACCCATTTTAAATGAATTTTGCTATGCCCTTTTTCGAGGTTAGTATACTGTGCCTCTGTCTAACAGTGACACAGAAGTGATACCCGGGGTAAACCTGCTATCTCCCTTCCACTCATCAAGATTCCTCTTGAAGAGAGTCAATGTGGGACTCTGCCTAACTTGGACTGGGATTTTATTCCAGAGTGAAGGGAGCCTCTGGGTTATGAATCTGTCCCTCCAGCATGTCCTATTTATTTCAGTGCTGAGGTTCAAGTCTCTTGAGCGTGCTTCGATGGGATTTGGATTTTCTGAGGTGCAGCATGTCCATTAATTCCGGGTTGGACATGGCTTTATACATCAGGCACAGATCGCCTCTGAGCAGGCGGTATGCCACTGAGTAGAGCTGGAGTTTCTTTAACCAATGATAAATTTGGATTTGTACATGCCAAAGACATTGCATTTAGTGATGGGTCTGATAAGGGAAGATTGCAGTGGTATGATAACAGATAGAAGTATTTTCTGACTGTGCCAGAAACATGATCAAATGGGAGAGAGAGAGAGAGAGTGAGGGAGACAGAGAGCGTTATCCACATAAATACCTAGGTTTGTTATGATCATGTATGCTTGAAGAGGAGTAGCATTTTAAGACATATGGTGGGAGCAACGTTTCTGCCAAATGCAATTATTCTGTACTTTTTACATTTAGTTTGAGACTGATTTTTGATGCACCATGTATGTGGATATTTCAGCCCTTGCTGGAGCTGTTTTGTATCAGTGTATACACAGATAATAGTGTCCAGTTTGCTGTCATCAGCAAACTTAGTCAACCACACTTCTGGGATATTGGCTTGGATGTCTGCAAAATAACGGTCAGCAGGCATACTTCTCAACCTGGAAACATCAAATATCTGGACAAAGGCCCATGAAAAATAGGCACAAATCTATATGCTGATTCACATAACATTTGCATACATAATTATGTAACCCTGCCTGCTCCAATGGAATTGTGGGATATCATCATTCAAATGCTAACTGAAGAACAGGCAACCAAAATATGGCCCCAGACACCCAGACCCTGTAGTAAATGGCAACCATTTTCTTTTAAATGTGTAGCAATGATGTACGTTCACTGGGAAGGGATAAGATGATGAACCTTAGGATTTTGTTTTCAGTGACTTGCAGTATGTGAGTTTTATGGTAAAAGTAGGGCATTTAATGGTAGGCAATATTATAATCTTAGCAAAAGAATATTATAGTTTACTAGGACCTACAAAAGTCATTCGTCATGGCCTACTGATCAGTGGCATAGCTACAGTTTGTGCTGCCCAGGGCTGTAGGGTTGCCACCTTTTCAAATGCCCAAAGTGGGACATTTTTGGTACAAACGTCAGATTTTGCAGGCCGAAACATACCCATGGCCAGTACAAAGGACAAAACTTCACTTTTTTGCCTAAATAAAAGCTTATTCTTGTAGCATTTTAGTTGCTTATTCTGTTTTGTATAACATTTAGGTGTTTCAGATACAGAATAACTGTTTTATGCACCTATTACATAAAATATAGGAAATAAGTTTGTCCTAAAATCTCAGGACATTTGCCATTTTTACAATTTTTTTGCAGGACACAATTTCCCAAAGAGGGACTGTCCCTTGCAAAGTGGGACAGATTGTAACCTTACAGGGCTGTCTTTGAGTTTGCCGCCCTTCCCCCATCACAAAATCATGATCGAATGCAGTCTCACCATATACAGCCCTCCCCCCTGCAGCCATTCCAATGTCCCATTACTTGGCTATTTTACCCCGTTTACCATACACATTGTAATGTGCATACTGCTTTACTTCTACAATGATTTGGATTTCATTTAAAAGTTTTATTTTACATTTTACAGCACAAACACTAATAGATATCTGCTAAACAAAGCAATGCAGTCTCACATTGAAAATAGACTTAGCATTAAAGCTTCTCTGCCCTTGACACTCACATTATTGAAACAGCATTGAAACCCACATTCAAAGAAAATACATCTGGCCAGTGGCAGATAAAGATTACCTTTGGGCTGTTTTAAAATCACAGGCCCCTTGCACATGAAACATACATGTGTTCTTTGATACACCTTCCTGATTGAATTAAATTATATTCCTTGTATAATACAGTTACAGTTATTAGAGGGTGTTTTACATTTATTGTTTTGAACATTTTCCCAGTAAACAATGAAACAACAAGCATGCACAAATAATGACAAAACTGCCCAATTCAGAACACTTCCATCATATAGCTACAAATATGACTCTGTCATTGTATATGTGGGTGTGAATGACCTGAGACATACCTCCCTGGACTACATGAAAAGAGACATGGAGGAGCTTTTGGATTATGTAGCCCAGGCGGGTATGAACCTAGCCCTGAGCAGCATCCTACCATTATCCAGAATGATACCACAATACAATAAGAAAATGATTGATTTCAACAACTGGCTAAGTTTCTGGTGTCATTATAAGGGGATCCAGTATCTGTCTGCCTGGGATGACATGATTGACAGACCTTGATGCTTTGCGAGATATGGCCTACATCTGTCACCCCTGGGCTTGTGGATACTGGCCAAGGCTCCTGCCACCCCATAGTGCCTTTTTTAGGTGGTGTTCCTAAGACCAAATTACCACCATAACAGCTACAAACAAATGCAATCTGAGGGTCATGCTGCTCAATGCTAGAAGTCTAAATCTCAAAATGCACCTGCTCGATGCACTCCTGAAAATGGAGAGCATCGACATTTGTGCTATAACAGAGACGAGGTTCAAGGAAGCAGAAAGCACCCCTGCACTACCAGGCTATAACTCATTCCACACCTTTCGGCCCCAGAACTTGGACCAAAGCTCCAAAGGCTCAGGTGTTTCCATATTCATAAAGGATGCGCACACCTCCAGACTAGTAGCCCAACATAATGCATCTGAGATACTTCAGGTGCAGCTGACATTGGGTAAGACAGCAATTCAGATCGTAGCCTACTATAGGTCCCCAACCATGTCCCAAGACTCACACTCCACATTCCTAAGCACCCTAGAGAATATTAGGGTTCAACCTAACACTCTCCTACTGGGTGACTTCAACTACCTCTCCATTAATTGGGAAAACTACTCATGTACCAATACACTTGCCCAACGTTTCCTGGAATTCATTAATTCCAATGTCCTGAACCAGCTCGTTCTTACCCCTACTAGAGGTAGCAACATCCTTGACCTGGTCATTACTAACATGGGCGATCATTGCTCTACACCAATAGTCAACTCCTCCCTGGTTAGATCCAACCACAAACTAATCACCTTGTAACCCCCCCCCCCCCGCAAAGGTAAGCACCATAAAAAACTTCTCCAAAGTGAACTTTGGGCTCCTAAAAACACTTCACAGCACCCATACAAATGGAGAATATATGCATGACCACTGAATCATACACAGATGCACTGTACGAACACATACAGAAATGCATAGATCTTGCCATACCCAATAGAACCAAGATGCTCTCCTCCAAAAAAAGAAGCCAATTTGGTTGTCCCCTGCCATAAAAAACTCTACAACAGAAGGAGGAAACTGATGCAGAATAAGGTGAAGTCCCCCGAATGGAAAAACTCCCTTATCAGCCTCAACAAAAAGTTGAGATCCCTTATCAAATCCTCTAAAGCTAGCTATGAAAACAGAATTGCAGCAGATAGTAAAGACAACCACAAGGCCTTCTGTAGTTATGTAAAGAATCTCCATGGCAATACCCAGATTTATTGTGAGCTACTGCACAATGGTACATCCTATACCGAGCCAACAGATATTGGCAATATACTGCATGACAGATTCAGTGTCAACTTTACCCCTCTCCCCCCAAAGGACCAGTCAACATCAGTAGATTACCATGCACCCAGCATTACTGCTGCACAGGTTAAAACAGCACTATCCACGGCCAAGAATACAGCTTCTGTGGGACCAGACAATATCCCTGGCTGTGTTCTACATGAACTACAGAGTGAACTGGCATCTTACCTGTGTTACCTGTTCAATCATAGCCTCACCTCAGGCTTTGTCCCTACTGAATGGTGCACTGCTACAGTCATCCCTTTCTACAAAGAAGGAGTGACTACAGACCCTTGGAACTATCACCCCATTAGCCTGACAAGTCTGATATGCAAAGCTATGGAATGCATCATCATGGACCTAATAAGCAAGGATATAGGGAATCTCCAAACTCTGGATCCCACACAGTTTGGTTTTGTGAAGGGTAGATCATGCCTGCTCAACTTGGTCAACTTCTGTGAGTCAGTCACCAGAGCTGGGGATTAAGACAAGGTGGTTCATAGAGCCTACCTTGATCTAGCCAAGGCCTTTGATACCATTCCCCACTCAGGAATCATAGAAAAACTTACTAAGCTAGCCATCAACCCCTATATCACTAGGTGGGTTGCAAACTGGTTCACAGGTAGAACCCACAGTGTGAAAGTAGCTGACTCCAAGTCAGACTGCTAACTAGTCATGAGTGGAGTTTCACAGGGTTCGGTTGTGTGTTCTCTCCTGTTTGGTATCTACTTTTCTGAAGTCCAGGCCAACACGACGGGACTCTGGCTGACAAAGTTCACAGACGATTACAAGTTGGGAGCTATTATTAACTCTCCAAGTAATGTTGACATCGTTCAGAAAGGCCTCACTGAGACCAACAACTGGTGTCAGAACCATGGCCTTAAGCTCAATGCCAAAAAATTTGTTGTCATCCCCTTTGGGAAAAACCCAGTTCCCATGAATTACCACATCGATGGGAGTCCATTGAACATAGAAGGCATTATAAGGGATCTGGGAACACAGGTTGACAGCAACCTCTCTTTTGACCACCACATTGTCACTGTGGTCAGAAAGTCCTTCTATGTAGCACATCTCATTACTAAGAGTTTTGCATCCAGGAAGAAAGAGGTCATTGTCTGCCTGTACTCTTCCCTCATTAGGCCAGTCATTGAGTACAATGCTCCATTTGGCATGTACCTCATTAAACACCTGCAACAACTGGAGAGGCATTAAAAGTACCTCACCAAGAGGATCCTAGGCCTTAAACATTTGCCCTATATGGACAGACTCAAAAAACTCCATCTATTATCTGTCTCATATCACCTACTTAGAGGCGATCTCTGCTTGACTTACAAAGCCATGTCTGACCCAGCTCTGTTAGAAATGCTACATCTAAAGAAATCCCAATCCCTCTGCACCATATGCTCCACAGACCTCAACCTCATCACCACAATCAACAGAACATGCTGGAGGGACAGGTTCATAACCCAGAGACTGCCCATGTTATGGAATAGACTTTCCTTACATGTCAAGCAGAGCACCTAATTTGCCCTCTTCAAGAGAAATCTCAGTGCGTGGATGGGAAATGAAAATTCATCCCAGGGATCACTGCAGTGGCTTTACTCTACAGAGGCACTGGGAACTAAGGTCAGGTGGCATGATGCCAGGGTAATCCTGTGGGCTAGGCTTATAAAGGCTCCAGGGCCATTAGCCTAGTACACACCTATGAACCTATAAAAAGTCTACTCAAACTTCTGCAATCCACCAGTATCAGTAAATATGCACAATCTATGCAGAAGTAAGAGTCATCTAAATAATTCCACATTAAAGAGATCTGTAACTAATTAAGAGGTTGCTGCTAGCAAATAACTCTATATTTGATTGTTTCATCTACAAATAAAGTGCCTATTGCCCTTGAGGAATAAATTGCTTATGTTATAGTAAAATAATGATAAGCTAGTAATATCGCAATAGGGATGGATAGCAAACTGATAACAGATTCAAAGTTACTAGTTATCGCCACCAGAGAGGACATTCTCAGGACTGCAGCATCTATCCCCTTTAAAAGTACAACACAGTACAGTATCAGTGTAATGCCTACATACTGTGGGAGTAGAACCTGCAGCCTTCTTCAAAAGCAAGTATTTAGCCTGTTATGCTCTTAACAATGCAAGCTGACTCAGCATAAGCAGCACTAAACTTCTCTTCCCCTTTTGCTCTCAGCTCCTTGTAAAATCCACTCAACTGTATCTATCAACTTTACAGCACAAGAAATCTGGAAAAAGCCAAAATTTATTGGGGGGACCAAAAGCCCAAAAACTGGGGACACATTTTAAACATTGCCTGTATAATCTTGAAAAGTTGCTAGAATAAAATGCTGTGTTACCACCATGTGTTTCACTGCCAGGTCTTGAACCCAAGTCCTTGGGTATTACAGTCAGAGCAGCATACCGCTATGCCAAATCAGCAGCTTCCTGAAATATTGAAAGACTGAAACTTAAATGGCTATCATTTAGTGAATTCAGTTCTCACCATAGCTCTCAACCTTTTAGCTCAAAACACCTGAACAAAGCCAATAGTGGGGGAATACAGCCTCCAAATATATTCAGTGAATTCAGTTCTCACAGTAGCTCTCAACCTGTTACCACAAAAAACCTGAACAAAGCCAATAATTGGGGAATACTGTCCCAAAAATAGGGGGAACAAATTTCAAATACTGATCTTATAAACTTAGAAAATTGTTTGAATAATAGGTTTTGTGTTACCAATCAAATGCCTGTCATTATTTAGTGAAGTCAATCATTCACTGATTTGCCACAAAAATCCAGAAAACCACAGATTTTATGAGGAACAGAACAGAAAAAAAATCTGGAAAGTTTTCACAAGTGGTGGTGGGTAGGGACTTTAGGATCTTGTTGCCTGTACCCAATGTACAGTGTTTGAGCCTGAATAACTCTAGCTTGGGGCATTCTGCACACACACACACACACACACACACACACACACACACACACACACACACACACAAATCATTCCACAATAATAAAAGCAGTTCAGCGTAATCATTCCACAATCATAAAAGCAGCTCCTCGGCAGACTAACCATTTCTGCATACACTACAACAACTCAGTGGCAACAGACTAAATATCTCCTCAGCAGCATACATACAGCAGCAGAATACATAATAAATGCAGCTCTTTGGCAGCACACAGTACAGCTTAAATAACAACGGCATCAGAATCTCCTCGGCAGAGTAACCACTCCTGCACACTCTATAACAGTGATGCACAACCATTTTCTGGGGAGGGCCACTACATGAATTCTTAATGCATCTGTAGGCCACCTCAAAACATAGTAAGTCATTATGAGTTAACAATAGGTACAGGTAGGATTGCCAGATTTCTGACGGGCCAGGTAGGGACAAAAAAAGGTCTTTCACACTAAGTAAAAGGTTTTTAATGCGGAACATTGCAGTTCTGCATTAAACACAAGTTCATGTTTGACGATTTTTGATTGACCCATATGCCATATACAAGCCAATCAAAAAAATCACACAGTGGACCCTCTTCTGTTCAATGTGGAACATCAGGCAGTTCCTCATTAAACAAAAGTATCTCCATTTTGTGATTTTTTTTTGATTGGCTCGTATCCCGGCATATGGGCCAATCAAAAAAAAAAAACAAAACGGAGGCTGTTTTGCTAGGATTTTAACTGGCAGTACAGGACTTGGGATTGGGCTGCTGATCCTGGTACAGTCCCACTCAAATAGGGATGTCTAGCAACCCTGGATACAGGTGAATGGTATTTAAGACAGCAGTCATGAAATTGCCTGTTTTCTACATCAACTTTGCATTTAACTTTATTCTGGCTTGCAGCCATGATTTATTACAAACTCTTGCAGAAAGTTACTACTGTTTACAGACTATAAGATGTAAACAAGAAAGAATAGTTACTTCCATGGCTAAAATTAGAGGTGTGTGCAACTGCAGTCAATTAGGTAAGTAAGCATGTGTTGGAAAGTTTGCATGACTGGAGTAAGACATAGTATTTTTTCACTTTTTTAAAAATGTTTTGGTTACTCTCTGGGAGCCGGATGGCGTTGCATGGAGGGCCAGATTTGGCCCCCGGGCTGGATGTTGTGCAACACTGCTCTACAACAACTCACCTCTAGCAGAATAAATACCTCTTGGCAGGTTAAATAATAACAGCAGCTTGACAGCAGAATAAATACCTGGTCAGCAGCGTAACCATTCCTGCTTCCCTTCTAAGTTTGTTCCATTCCTGGAACCACCATGCTGGAAATGCTCGCATGTTATGTTGAGCCCTTGAGCTCAATTCCAACAGGCTAGCAGGCTGTTCACGGAGCTGACATCATTTCACAAGTGATGATGCCAGCTCAAAACTGTGGAAAACAAAATTAAAAAAAAAAAAAAATAAGCTGGGAAATTCAGAAATTAAGGGATGCCACTCTGAATCGTAGCACCCCATTATTTGGACCTCAAAACTGGTAAAAAATGAGAAATTCAGCACAGTGGAGAGGTATGTCAAAAGGAGAGGTCCCAGAACCAGTCCCTGTGGCACCCCACTAGTTACAATTTTACATTTATAGAATTAGCATATGTATTGGATATCCAATTTGCAGTCCAGGAGACAGTGTAAGGGTGTACACTAAGCTTGTCTAATTTTTCAATAATACCAACATTATCATACCTCTCAACTTCCTAGCACAAGAAATCTGGACAAAGTTAAAAATAATGGGGGGACAAAGGCCCGGAAATAGGGACAGATAATTTTAAATCTTTCTCTTCTAAACTTATAAAGTTGTTAGAATAACAGGATTTGTATTAGCATGCATTTTTTGAAGGATATGAAGTCTGAAAATCAAATGTACATTGTTATTTAGTAAACTCGATCCTCAGTGATTTGCCAGAAAACCATATATTTTATGAGACACAGACCAAAAACATGAGCCAAAAATCAGGACATTTTAAGAAAATCTGGACAGTTGGAGGTATGACAATAGTGTCAAAAGCCTTAGCCAGGTCTAGATAAATAGTGTGAACAGAATGGCCACAGTCTATAGCTCTTGTAACCTTTTTGAAGAAGCTTATTGGGGTCATGATACAGGACCTGCCAAACTGATTGGGATAGAGCTTAGCTAAGTTGTGTGTGTTTCTGGATTAGTGAATTCTGCTATGTTACATTCCATGGTCTGTTTTGTGCTGTCATCTTGAAGTATGTATGTTGTGGATGCCAATATGCAGCATCCCATAAGACTCTGAAACAACTCAGAACCATTTCTTCTCTTGAGAATGAAAATAATGTACAACAAATTTAGACAGAAGATACACCATAATTTAGACAACAGTTTTATACATACTATAGTGTATCTAATCTATAGCCAGATATGCAGTCCTCTTTGTGCTTGAACTATAACAACATGTTAGGAAAGTATGAACTATACCAACATATGCTAGAAATGTTTTCAACTCTGCAGTATGATAGTATCACCTATAAGGTACTCCATCAAATATGATAGAAATTAAATAGCAACAGCAGTGCTTCAACTATCCATCAATAAACTGGCTGAACTACATTGCCAATGATTAGCATGCCCAGTACTTCCTTGACATTATAAATGCTTTCACAAATAGTTAACCATACTTGGCAACATAATATCCTGAATCTAATCCTGACAAGTATGGCCAATTTTTGTACAGCTCCATATGTATCATCATGAGCATAATTTAGTGACCTTTTCCTTTAAAACTGGTGGTACTTCCCCTGTAAATATCTCTGTGTTTAGGGACTTCTCAAAGTCAAACCTTCTTTCATTACTGGATGACGTAAATGAATTATGCTGTAATCCTCCTTTGAATGAGCCTATTGCTAAAGTAGCTACCTCTGCCTTTGACGTCTACTCCCACCTAATAGTTGTATTGATAAAGCATTCCCTATCTGCATTAAATATAATGAGAAGTTGAAAAGCAAACCCCGGGCAGAATACCCGTATTAATAAATTGTATAACTGATTAATGCCTATAAGAGGTCTCATTCTACCTACATTAAGAGCACACTTAAGCAAACTAACAACGAGTTTAAGAGAACCATTATGAAGCTAAAAGCTGAGAATGAACTTAAGCTAGCCACTAAAACCAAAAATAAATGGAAATCTTTCTTTAACTATCTCAGGAATTTAGAAATAACACCTGACAGTGTTCAAAGCTAGTCCACAATAATACCACTCTATCTGACTCAAAGAAGAAGCTAATATCCTAACTAAGAAATTTAGTCCAAAATCTACTCCACCCATACTTATAGTTATCCCAGAGGTTCAGCAATCCCAGCCACCCCTTTAATTACTATAGAACACATTCACTCACCCCTATCAAAAACTAAGAATACTTCATCCATGGGCCCCGACAACATACCAGGTTGCCTGATTATTAGAGCCAAATATGGCCTTTCAAATCTCTACTTAAACTCTTTAATCTAAGCCTCTCCACTGGGTCCATTTCTGAAGCCTGGAAAAGGGCTATTGTAATGCCATCTAACAAGGGTGGTCAATCCAAGGACCCTGATAACTAGACCTGTTCGTATCACTAGCCTCATATGTAAAGTCAGGGAGCACAGTATCTTAGAATTCATTAATCTGGGCATTGAAAATTTCTTAACAGTGGACCCTCATTGATTTGGCTTTATCAAACGAAGGTCCTGCCTGTTTAAATTCATTATTTTCTTTGAAAAAGTAACCAAAGCAGTAAATAATGGTTATGCAGTGCATACATTATTTAGACTTGGTCAAGGCTTTTGACACTATTCTCCATGCAAGCATTTCTGATAGCCTTGTGAATCTGAAAAAAAAATCCTTATATTGTGCAATGGATAGCTAACTAGCTATCTGACAGAACTCATGTGGCTGTAGTAGTATGTGCAGCTTCTGAAAGCAAAACAGTTACCAGTGGTGTAACACAGGGCTCAGTTTTGGTCCATCTC
Source organism: Protopterus annectens (assembly GCF_019279795.1). Classification (NCBI taxonomy): domain Eukaryota; kingdom Metazoa; phylum Chordata; order Ceratodontiformes; family Protopteridae; genus Protopterus; species Protopterus annectens. The sequence continues at coordinate 1,316,612,262 of NC_056733.1, forward strand.
CAATTTGTTATATATTTCTCAGACCTTCAAGGGATATGAGTACTCTTGTTGATAATTCCTTATTCTAATTTCTAAAGGCATTTCCACTAGATCCAAAGAAGTCTTAATTCATTTTTATTCATATCTTATCAGACCCTTTATTGAATATAACACAAGTTTTGGCATGTATTTATCTAAAAATATCACACAACTTTACAGCCCTCAGAGATTCATAATAAAAAAAGGTCAGTGGCCTCAAAAAATCTTAGTAATCAGGAGAAACTGGCAACCATTTCTCTGTACTCAGTCTCTTGCAGACTCCTTCATGGAGGTCTATGTCCAGCCTTTCTTGCCATGAAAGATCCAACTCTATCTGACCTCCTATTTCTTCACAGAACTCAATTAAAAGAACCAAACCTTCATCAGAAGAAAAATAAGACACAATGGCATGACAGATTTATATCTTAATGTATCCCTCATGTCTGGAAACAACTTCTACTACATGTCAACCAGAGTGGCACCATTACCACTTTCAAGGTAAACCTAAATAATTGGATGGGTAGCCTCAAATTCTCTCCTGGTCTATCATATCTTGCCCTCCTTGAGGCTAGAGGTTTTTTGGCTAGTTGCAAAATGGCCTGCAGACTGATTCCCTAGTACTTACCTAACTGAACCTATGCAGGCAAAAACAATTATCAGTCAAGACAATCACCATTTAGCCATGAATATAAATAAGTATAGCTAACACAGTCACAATGAGAACTTGAAACAATATAGACAGAAACTAAATAAATAACGTAGCATGGCCAGTGTCAATTATCTATGTACATAGTTACTTGGTTGACCCTGTTTTCTCCAGGGAATAGATGTGATTTAGAGGCACTGCTTGAGTCTGTGTGTAGTTGTAATGACCATATGGGGAGGTGACTCTAAGCTTATAGTTTACATGGAAAAGACTACTAAGATGCTTAGAAGCCTGCAGAAAATGATATATGAAGAAAGGCTTAAGATGCTGGAGGTATATTGTCAAGAAACTATGAAAAAAATGGGGATATGAGTGTTTTTTATTATATATGAGTCATATATGATATCATAAAATGGCATAGTGCATTTGATGTAAACATTTATATTATACTACAGTAGTGCAAGGGGCACTGTGATTGTGCTCCAAATTTAACAAAAGGCAACTTTGTTAAGCATCTTTGTGATGTAAGTTGGGGGCTACACCTTTCAGTGCTATTAAGTGCTAATCTCATGCTATGGTATCAACAGTGCACCCCAGAGCACAGTGTCAAGAGGTTAAATGAATTTTAAAAGCTTAAAAAAACTTTGAGCTGCCACTCTTTGTGTGTGTGTGTGTGTGTGTGTGTGTGTGTGTGTGTGTGTGTGTGTGTGTGTGTGTGTGTGTGTGTAGCAGTGCAAAATGTATTAGTTTTTTATGGGATCAAATAAATACTTACCTCCTCACTACATTTTGTGAGGCAGCTTTAAGTCTGTTACAGCTTTTATAACTATAAAACATATTCCCTGGGTTTCAGAAAGAATCCCACACTTGGTTCTATGTGCTGCATCAAAATGAGGCTGTTTCTGAGAACATGGAAAATGCAGTTGTATGACACATTAGCTGCAAAGAGGAGTGATCTCATTATCAGTTAATTTGCATGTCTCTGAATTGAACTGCACTAGTGTTTATTATTATTGTCATGTGGTTATCACCTTTGGTGGCTATGCATCAAATTTGCACACTCACCCCCCAGAATCATTCTTCCTCACACATACACAGATGCAGACACACACTCCAGCATACCTCTTACTTATCCCTCTATTAAGTCAATGCCCCCAATATATTGTTTTATTTTATCCCCTACCCCTCACATACCACAGATGAGTACAGCCTGTCAATAGTAACAGATATTAAAGTTTCATTCTTCGTATTGTTCAGAAACTGCATCGTGATGTTAGAGCTGTTGCTCTATTAAGTTTTTAAGTAAGTCAAAGTAATATTTAAATATTCTCCTTGATATTAACTGTTTTTTTCTCTTGGCTTTGAATGGAAGTCTTCGATATGGTCATTTAGAGGTATGGCAGCCCCCCAAACAGACCACAAATCCTTTACACCTGTCCCTGATTTTGCCCTGCTCTGTTCCTCATGACTATTATAGTCAGTCAGTCAATCAATAATGCCAGAGATTAAGAGTTTCATACATCTTACAGCTCAGAAAAAAGCATGAGTGCCTTCCTCAGTACAGAGACCTAGAGCTATAGTTTGCACTTATTGTAGCAAAGGTACAGGGTTCAAGTCTTTTCCCCCATTTTAACATTTTTATTGATTGAAATATTATCTCTCTGTTGTCTAGTGAAAGAATTCTTATGAATGTATAATACTGTAATGAGTTGGAAACAAATGGAGGAAACTAGAATGAGACTAGAATGAATGTATTTTTCTAATTGCCATTAACTGAGCTGAACAGGTGCCATTCTCTCCTTTAAGGGCCAATCTTCCTGTACTTTTCAGAATGGTCTGCACATGCTGTAGTTCAGCTAAGAATGGTTTATTATGTTCACTGAGGGTAGATGTCATCAATATCCAAATACGGTTTGCAATAACGGTGCTGATAAACTGAAACAGTCCTTTGCATTCATATTCAGTTCTTTGATGAACTGAAATAGTCCTCCACATTCATGTTTTTTTCCTTGTGAATAGTATAATTAATATAATAGAATAATTAATATTCTGAAATGCTGGATATTTGACCTGACCTCTGCCCTCATAGTCAAGTGTCCATACTGCCTTTTGAAGACTGCACTGCCATGACTTTCTGCATATCAGTCCAAATGAAACTAAATTAACTAACTGCATCTAAAGTATTTCCTAAAAATATTAAAACCCTGTGAAGTTTTGCATGCCTCTTTAACCTTGGTTAACATACAAACAAGACGTGTTCTTATCAGTATTAGGTTCATAGATTTGTAGGATGTTACTAGGCTATTGACCAGAGGTTCTTTACAACCCTAGCTGTAAAATCCCAATATAATACTAGCTGAGAGATATCATCTATGCCCAAGATTTGTCTAGCAAGAATTATGCATGCCGAGGAGAGAAACAGGGACAATTTCTGGCAGAAATTTGTTTTCTCATCCAGTCTTTCAGGTTGCACTTACAATAGGGTCATGGAGTTGCTCTGCTTGACATGGATTGGAAGTCTATTCTACAGGAATGGCAATCTCTGAGAGATGTATCTCTCTCCAACAGGTTCTATTTATGTCACAGCCTAGATTGAGGTCCCTGAAACAGCTGACTCTAGTACCATTTGACTTAAAGATGTGAAGCATTTTCATTAGATTTGGGTCAGAGATAGACCTGTAAGCCAGACACAAGTCACCTGTAAGTACTCTATATGCTACTGAGTACAGTGACAGCGACTTCAGACTGCCCTCAAAAGACATGTGCTGGAAACCCTGAATTTTCCTAGAAATCTCTGAGGTCTTTCAAGCTGCTGCAGGTGTCTGGTATAGTACATACCAATGAGAGCATTATATTCAGTAATAGGCTTGACAAGTACAGGGGAGTTATAACCTCTTTTGCTCTTGAGGCGATGCCTTTGCTAATCAGGTGAACAATGTAGAATGCCTTCCTCACCACAGTAGACACATGGTGGTCGAAGCTGAGGTCACAGTCAACTTGTGTTCTCAGGTATCTCACAACAGAATCGGTACTTAGGGTATTATTGTTTATTTTATAATCAAAAGGGACATTGTTTTTACTAAAGGGAACAATGATGCATTTTATAGCATTTAGTTTGAGAACATGGCTTTGGCACCAATTATTGGTCTGTGTAAGCCCCTTTTGAAGAATGCTGACATCACAAAAGTATTTAATGATAGCACCTAATTTGCAGTCATCCACAAACTTGGTTAGCCACAGCTCCTCCGTTTTGGCCTGGACTTCAGAGAAGTATGTGCAAAACAGGAGGGAAGCCCAGCACTGACCCTTGTGAGACCCCACTGGTGATAGGTCTGCTTGAAGTCTCCCACTCTGACAGAGGGTTGTTGATGTGTGAGCTAGTTTGCAACCCACCTGACAACATAGAAGTTGATATTCAACTGGGTTAGTTTGTCAATGTTTCCCGAATGTGTGATTGTGTCGAGGCCCTTGACCAAGTCAAGATAAGCTGTGTGCTCTGGTCATATTTTTGAAGAAGTCCACCAGGTTTAGCAGGTGTGACCTACCCTTGACAAAACTGAACTGGGACAGATCTAGCATTTGGGTGTCACCTGTATCCTTATTTATGAGATCTATGATGATTTGTTCCATTGCCTTACAGATGAAGCTGGTTAAACTTATGGGTCTATAGTTACCTAAGTCTGTTGGTGAGCCACCCTTGTGGAGGGGGATAACAGTCACTGTTTTCCATTTAGCGGGGACATAGCCAGTACTTAGGCTGTGGTTGAATAGGGTGCCTAGTGGAGTAGCTAGCTCTTATTTAAGAACATTAAGAATGCAGCCTGGAATGCCACCTGGTCCCATGAAGGCTGTATTCCTCTTGGAAAGAGCATTGATAACTTGCTCTCTGGAGATTCAGGGAGGAGGTGATATTGAAGACATGGTTTGTGGTATGCCTGGGGGATGGGGGGTGAAATTTTCACCAAGCCTGTATGCTAGCAATTTTCACAGGGTCATTGTGTGCAATACCATCCACAGTTAGTTTAGTTCAGCACATATCTGAGTCCTACCTTTTAGGTTGCAGACATAGTTGAAGAAGACCTTATATTTATTCTTGATTATGATTGCTAAATTTTTCTCATAGTTGCTCTCTGAGGATTTTACAAGTTGTCTTATTTGCTTGTTTAGGCCGAGGAGAGTACTCTTCCAATTCTGGATTCTTACTTTTGTATTTTTAGACAGCAGCTTCTTTCACTTATTGTGTAATATATTAATGCTAGACATCCACCAGGATGGCTTTTTTTCCTTGAAGACCTTGCTTTAATCTTGTCAGGCATGGTTTTATCTATACATTTGTGTAGATGTTTATACAGGGCATCAGTATATAGCATAGTATAGCTGTCAATGCCATCTGTGGAAACTGGAGCTTAGAAGTCTATTATATTATCCCTTAGGAGGGTATAGTTAGCTTTGGGGAAGTTTTTTAGCCTGACTTCTCCTTTGGGGAGTTCTGCTGTTATTGCTTCTTCAGAAATGACAGATTTATGGTCAGATTTAACTAATGCAGATCCTAAACTTGATGCATTGCATCAGTTGCTCATATTGGTGAGGACCAAGTTCAGAATATTAGAGCCCCTTGTAGGGTGGTGCATTATTTGTTCCAAAGCATTTGAGTTTACAAAGTTTAGGAACCCCTGTGTGAGTGAGTTTGGCCTCATAAGATTCCCAATTAATGGAGGGATAGTTGAAATCACCCATGACTAGGGTGTTAGGTTGTACTTTGATTGTCCCACGTAGGTCTAAATAAGCTGTGTGGGGTTCTTGGTTCATGGAAGAGGACATGTAACTGATGATGACTTGAAGGGGGATCTTACCCACAGTAATTTGGACTTGGTGTAACTCCATAAAGTTTCTTGTCTAACCAGTCTAGAGGCATAATTATCTTTAATGAAGATAGATACTCCACCTCCTTTGGTTCTCATACCTTCAATTTGCAGTCTGAAAGTGTGGAAAGCATTGCAAGGCCGAGGTACTTTCTGTGGCTTTAAACCAGGTTTCTGTGAATGCACAGATACCAGCATCTTCCAGGAGGAGGAGTGCTTCTTCCAGAGAGTGTAGTGTTTGTTTTAAACTCCTAACCTTTAGCAGCATAACCCTTAGTTTCTTTGTGTTTGATATTTACACGTTGGAAGTTTTGTTTTTGTGACCTTGTCTAAAAAGGCATTATGAGGGAGGCAAGTGCCTTAGCCAGCAACTGAAACCCTAGAGGTGCCCGGTGAAGTCCATCTCTGGCAAAGCAGTATGGTCTATCCACCATGTCATCCCAGGCTGCCAGGAACTGGATCCCCTTAGAATAACACCAGAAGCTAAGTCAATTATTGAAGTCAATCATTTTTTGTTTATATTGTGGTATTATCCTAGGTAAGGGTAAAATGCTGCTCAAAGCAAGGGGCATACCTGCCTGGGACACATATTCAGAGACCTCAATATAGTCCAGAGAGGTACATCTGAAGTCATTCACACCAACATGAACTATGACAGAATCATAGGTTCATAGGTTCATAGGTAGGTACTAGGCTATCGGCCCAAGGGCCTACATAAGCCTAGCCAACAAGGCTCCCTGGCTTATGCCACCCAAGAAAGTTATTTTCCTGTACCACTGTCGAGCAGAGATGCAGAAGTGATCTCGGGGTGTATTTCCTATTTCCCATACACTCATCAAGATTTTTCTTGAAGAGTGCTAATGAAGAACTTTGCTTGACATAGATGGGTAGCCTGTTCCAGAGTATGGGAAGTCTCTAGGACAGGACTCTATCCCTCCAGCATATCCTGTTTATTGTGGTGACAAGGTATAGGTCCCTAGAGCATGTAGCTCAGAGGGATTGGGATTTCTTTGGCATGTCAAACAGCTCTGGGTTTGACATAGCTTTATATGTTAGACAGAGATCACCTCTGAGTAGGCGATATCCTATGGAGTAAAGCTGGAGTTTTTTGAGACGGTCAGTGTAGGGCATTTATTTGAGGCTAGAAATCCTCTTCATGAGGTACTTCTGTGGCCTTTCCAGCTGCTGCAGATGTCTTGTGAGGTACATTCCAAAAGATACTTTTTTTCTTAAATTAAATAGGCAACAGAGTAAAAAGCAGCACAGTTTTTTTTTAATTAAATATATCAGCAGAATAAAACAGCAGAGCAGATCTTTTCATAAAACGTGGCTTTTCAGCGCTTCTGTGGATCCCTAGTGATATCTGCATTGCTTACTGTACTTATTTCCTTGTTTCACTTAAAAGAAAGTTACTGTTTGTTGTTTTTGCATTTAAGTTACCTGTAACACATTGAATTTAAGTTACCTGGCACTTGCTCACTAAAGCAATTATATAAGTCAGCACTAAAAAATTAAAAGCACTACACCCATTGGCCCTTTTTTTCAGTTATAAAGGAATTCCCAATACTATTCTAGCATGTCCAAAGGTCAGTTGTCAATCTCCTCTCTGGTCCAGCTGGTGAATCTGGGAATCTTGAGGCAATGTTACAACTGCTTCATGTACACAGACAACCCTCTCCTCCTCCCAACAAATTCCAACACATGTGAGAGATGCATCTATATAGCCAAACTGGAGGCTAAGCTCTCTCAACTCAGTACTGGCGTAACCAGTCAGGAGGAGAAGGAAACCACACTCACTACAATTCCAGTCTCACATAGACCTACCACGACAGCAAACCAAACACATAAACACACAAAAACATACTCGGAGGCTCTAAATAAAAATAAATAAATAAAAATCTGCCTAAGCAGCAGAGACCTCCAAAGCAGACGCCCAAACAACCGCTACCCCAAAACAAAACACGTGCAACACATAGCTCACAAAGCCAGTGTGCCGAACAGTCACAGCCCTTAAGGCTAAACAACACACCTGATACACTTGTAATAGGTGACTCTATTGTCAGGCACACTGACGTCCCGCTCACCAGGCTGAACAAGGAGAAGGTCACGGTGAGCTGCCTGTCGGGCGCTAGGATCCACCACATAACACAAGCACTCAGGTCACTCCAAGGCAAGTACAAATATGACTCAGTCATTGTCCATGCTGGTGTGAATGACCTGAGACGTACCTCCCTGGACTACATGAAAAGAAACGTAGAGGAGCTCTCTGAGCATGTGGCCCAGGCCGGTATGACCCTGACCTTGAGTAGCATCTTACCCTCACCAAGAATGATGCCACAATATGAAGACAAGATGATCAATTTCAACAATTGGCTTAAGTATTGGTGTCATTCAAAGGGGATCCAATGCCTATCAGCCTGGGATGACATGCTCAACAAGCCACGATGCTTCGCTAGGGACAGCTTGCACCTGTCAACTCTGGGCTTTTGGATATTGGCAAAGGCTCTTGCTACCCCCATAGTGCCTTTTTTAGGCAAGGCTCAAAAGACAAACCCACCTCCATAGGTATCACAAGGGATAAGAAACTAAGAGTAATGTTACTCAACGCCAGAAGTCTAAACCTCAAGATGTACGCACTCGAAACTCTCCTTAGCATGGAGAACATCGATATCTGTGCAGTAACAGAAACCTGGTTCAAGGCTCCTGAGAGCACCCCAGCACTACCAGTTTATACCTCATACCATGCTTTTCGGCCCCAAAACTTGGACCGAACCACAAAAGGAGGGGGAGTATCAATATTCGTCAAAGATACCCACACCTCCAGGTTGGTGGCACAGCACGAAGCATCAGAGACTATCCATGTGCAACTAACAGTGGGTAAAACTGCCTTCCAGTTTATAGCCTGCTACAGACCACCCTCCCAAACCCAGAAACCCCATTCGGCCTTCCTGAGAACACTGGAAAATATGAAGGTCTCTCCAAACACCATTATATTGGGCGACTTCAACTACCCAAACATAGACCGGGAGCATTACTCTAGCTCCAACACCCTAGCCCAATGGTTCCTAGAATTTATAAACTCAAATGCTATGGAACAACTTGTTACCACTCCCACAAGAGGGGAAAACATACTGGACCTGATCATCACCAACATGTGGACCCTATGCTCCAGACCAGAAGTGTATCCCTCACTGGTAAGATCAGACCATAAACTAATCTCACTGGATATTCACATCCCAACCCCACTTCCTGCCCAGAAAACCACAGTGAAAAACTTCTCTAAAGCAATTTTCACACTCCTCAAAACCGAGGTGGAATCCTTCAAAGCCTCTGGGCCTGTGGAAAATACGGCCCAGACCGCAGAATCCTTTATAAATGCATTCTATGAACACCTTCAGGAATGCATGGATCATGCAATCCCAAATAAAACCAAGACCCAATCCTCCAAAGGCAGACGTCCTGTCTGGTGGACCGCAGACATAAACAAACTATACAATAGAAGGAGGAAGCTACTAAATGATAGAGCAAAATCCCAAAAAGGGAAGGCAACTCTGATCAGTATTAGCAAAAAACTACGGGCACTCATAAAATCGTCTAAGGCCAGCTTCGAGAGAAAAATTGCACAGGACACTAAGGATAATCACAAGGCTTTCTTTAGTTATGTTAGGAACCTGGGTGGGAATACCCAGATATGCTCAGAATTAGTCCAAAATTACAAAAAAATACACCGAACCCACAGACATTGCCAACATCCTAGCTGACAGGTTCAGCGCAAACTTCTCCCCCCACTCCCCACCAAAAGGACAAATATCTATCCCAGCAGAGTGCTGCACCCCTGACATCTCAGATGCTCAGGTAAGAGCCGCCCTCTCCAAAGCAAAAAACACAGCATCAATGGGACTAGACAGTGTTCTGGGCTGCGTCCTACATGAACTCCAAGAAGAGCTAAACCCAAACATAAAACTACTGTTCACTCTCAGCCTTACTACAGGATATGTACCCAAAGAGTGGCGTACAGCGACAGTGGTCCCTCTCCACAAAGGTGGTACCTCAACGGATCCTGGAAACTATCACCCCATAAGCCTGACTAGCTTGGTCTGCAAAGCTATGGAAAGGATCATCATGGACCTCATAAATAAAGATATTGGGGACCTACAGTTACTGGATCCTACCCAGTTCGGCTTTGTTAAGTGCAGATCCTGCCTCTTAAACCTGGTTGATTTCTTTGAAACAGTCACCAAGGCCATTGATGAGGGGAAGGTGGTCCACACAGCCTACATGGACCTCGCAAAAGCCTTCGATACAATACCCACCAGCTTAAATATAAACTCCTATGTCACTAGATGGGTTGCAAACTGGCTCAAGGACAGAACCCACATTGCTGGAGCCATGTCAGACTCCAAACCAGTTGCAAGTGGCGTCCCACAAGGCTCAGTCCTGGGACCTCTCTTGTTCGGTATATATTTCTCGGAGGTACAGGCCAACATGAAAGGACTGTGGTTGACCTCATAGAAACAGACAACTGGTGCCAGAGCCATGGCCTCAAGCTAAACGCCAAAAAGTGTATAGTCATCCCCTTTGGCATAAACAAAGTGCCCACAAATTACCACATAGGTGGTAATCCATTAAGTACAGAAGAAGTAATTAGGGACCTGGGGACCCAAGTTGATAGCAGTCTTTCATTTGACAACCACGTGGCCAAAGTGGTTAGAAAAACATTTTATATAGCCCACCTAATCATGAAGGGATTCACATCTAGATCAGTGGAGGTCATCGTGCCTCTTTACTCATCCCTCATCAGGCCCATAATTGAGTACAATGCCCCTTTTGGGATGTACCTTACCAGACACCTGCAGCAACTGGAAAGACCCCAAAAGTACCTCACCAAGAGGATCAAAGGGCTCAAACAGATGCCATATGCTGCCCGGTTAAAGAAACTCCTGCTCTACTCAGTGGCATACCGCCTGTTCAGGAGCGATCTGTGCCTGACGTATAAAGCCATGTCCAACCCGGAATTAATGGACATGCTGCACCTCAGAAACTTCAAATCCAATCGAGCTACGTGCTTGAGAGACTTGAACCTCAGCACTGAAATAAATAGGGCATGTTGGAGGGACAGATTCATAACCCAGAGGCTCCCTTCTCTCTGGAATAAAATCCCAGTCCAGGTTAGGCAGAGTCCCTCATTGACTCTCTTCAAGAGGAATCTTGATGAGTGGATGGGAGATCGTAGGTTTAACCTGGGTATCACTTCTGTGTCACTGTTAGACAGAGGCACAGTATACTAACCTCGAAAAAGGGCATAGCAAAATTAATTTAAAATGGGTGGCGAAAGCCAAACACATTCTGGCTAGGCTTATAAATGCCCTAGGGCAGATAGCCTAGTATGAACCTATGAACCTATCCATTTAATCAACTCTTACTTAACCAAGACGACAACACCAAAACCTTACTTTAATGAATGTTCACATCACCTGAATTTTAATCCAGGAAATGAGGCAGTTGACCAACATGGTGAAATTTACCCTTTTCCCCCTCTATAGTGCAATCTGAGAGTTGGTATATTTAGTTAAGGGGGGTGTGGGGGTGAAGCCCCCCACATGGATGGGTTTGACAAGCTTCAGTGTGTTTGTTTTTTTTAATGTTTTACTCTGTTGCTATTGATATATATGAAGAAATGTTAAATATGGTCCTATATGTACAACTGTATGCCTTGACTACAGTTTTGTAAAAAAAAAAATATATATATATATATATATATATATATATATATATATATATATATATATATATTACTGTTAGAATTGTTGTAATTGTTGTATGTGGAGCTTTTCTCCCTGGGCCTCCACTGAAAATGGACAAAATTCTGGTAATGTGAACATTCATTAAAGTAAGGTTTTGGTGTTGTCATCTCAGTTAAGGAAGATTCGATTAAATGGATTTTCAATCTACTCAAGAAGATCAAGTGTGTGCGCACACACACACACACACACACACACACACACATATATATATATATATATATATATATATATATATAAGCATTTTATATATTACGTGATGCTGATCACATATATCTGATACATACATTGTAATACTACATTTTTTATACTACGATTATGATTATGATTAATATAGAAAGACACATAAATAGATAGATAGACAGATGGGTAGGTAGATGCCTCACTCTTGTGATTTGGCTAAGCTAAATTCATGAACAACAAATCAGAGGCAGTACTCTTATGTTAGGATTAGCTCCCATATAATGTATACAGTATGACTAACCCCACCTTTACTGACTGCACTTTTTACATGAGATATTCATGCAGGTTTACAAGCCCTATTTTAGTGTATGGCATAAATTACATATAGCCCTCTAGAAATGGTAGGCATAGCCAAAAATCATGTTATAAAAATCTCTACCACTTTTCTTACAGCCAAAGACATCTAGAGAAGTATTTTTTTCCAAGGAAACTCAATAAACTTTAATGGTACTTGTCAGAGCTGCAGCTTGGTTATTTAGCACCCTGGGCAATCACTACTCCCCATCAATCCAAGACTGACAACCAGAAAAAAAGGTTCAACTTGCTGTTACATCAGCTGCACCTGCTTAATTACTATAATTACTACACTCATGCAAAATCAACATTCTCTTCTGTTATTATGACAGCTGCCTCTAACAGCTTGTATCATGGGCTGTCATCCCCTTCACCCCACTCTTGCTGACCTCTCTAGTGGATCAAGCAGGATTTTTTTCCATTGGCTGTGATTAAGATATGTGTACTCTTTATACTATGTTTCCTGTCATTAGAACCTTTCCCAGGTAACAGGTTTCTTTGTTAGACTGTTGTAGTGGCTGACAGCAGATTCATGATTACTGTATTAGTAAGTGCTTCCATGCACCACAGTCAGTCATCTTACACTTGTTTCCTGCCATTAGAACATTTTGCAGGTAGCATGGTAATGTATTATACTGTTATGATAGCTGACAATCGGTTAATCACAGCTACAATGGATGCAGTCAGTATTCTCCCTGCTGCACTATCATGCTGTGTTTTTGCACTAAAGATTTCTTCATCCTAACAGGCTAATCCACTGCTCTACCATTACACCCAAACATCAGCTAGCCAAGGCTCATCCTGCTTTGAAGAAATTATCTCTCTCTCTCTCTCACTCTCCCACTCTCTTATCATAGAACTAAGCCTGACTAGCAAGGAAAAATCTGGCCTATAAAGACGGATATAGGATTAGGTTCATAAGTAAGTACTACACTAACTGCTTCTTTTCCTTAGTGAGAATCAAACCTCATATTTCTTTTTTGTGAGGTAAGCACCTTAATCATCATATCAACTCTTAAACTTCATGTTGCAGTAGGCAAGAATCAAACTCAGCTCTGCTGTATATCAAACAAGAATTCTACCACTGAACCACTACTGGTTGAAGGGTAGTTGCCCTGTAGACAGGGAAATGTCAATCTTCTACTGCAGTAAGTATTTGACCTAAATGTACGTAATATTTCAGTGTCCCTATCTTCACAATAATGTTTTAATGTGAAATTCTAGGTAACATTGTTTTAATTCTGAGACTTGTAAGTATGAGTCCTGGAGTACCAAGACTAAATGTGCAAACCCGGGGAATTAATTTTATTAAGCCTGAAACTGCTGAGTCTAGGACTATTCCCTTTTCACTAAGGTATGTCAGTATATATATATATATATATATATATATATATATATATATATATATATATATATGTATATAAATATATGTAGAGGGGTATGGGTGGTGCAGACTCTTACACTGGACATTCAGGGGGGCTTGCCAGCAGCAAAAAAATAACTCTGAAGGAGGACAGTAACAGTTGGCATTAGTTTCCCTCAACAATTACAGGACTCACGTATAATTATTTATTTTATTTATTTATTTCAGTTTGATAACTGAGGAGTTCCACTGGGCCACAAAGAGTCCATTTTCAGTGGAGGCTCGGGGAAAAAAGCTCCGAAAATAGTTATAGAGAAACAATGAAACAATGTGAAAACAAAGCTGCAAAACTGGTTACAGAGAAATTTAGAGAGCATATAATGCAATGGTCTACATTCTGTGATAATAAAAGAAAGTAAAAGTAACACAATTTTAAAATACAAAGTGAGACATACTTGTGAATTAATGTAATATTTTTTTTTTTGAAGGAAGGACATCAGTTTGAGAAAGGGGTCAGGGTGCAGTAGCTGACTGTCCTAATTAGAGTAAAATGGAGAAGTTGAAAAAAGTAGTTTTTGCAGTAGGTGGAGGGGTAGATAGTACTTACAGAATTGTAGTAGGGGGTCAGAATGCCAGGCTTTATGGCCAGAAACCTGGTGTGGACTCTTACTAGCAGTACCTGGACTGCTGCCATACCAAAATGACCTCTCAGTTTGGAAACTCCAATGTATTTTGTCAAAACATTGATAGTATACATGACTGACTGAAGTAAAAGAAAGACCAGTGAGAAATTAAGTACACATAGGTTCATAGGCTCATAGGCTGGTACTAGGCTATCGGCCCTAGGGCCTATACAAGCCTAGCCATAACAATTCCCTGGATATTTCTTCTCACAATATTTATGTCCCTGGATCCCTGTCTAGCAGGGCGACTGACATGATCCCTGGGGTGAATTTCCTATCTCCCATCCAATAATCAAGGTTCCTTTTGAAGAGGGCCAAGGAGGTGCTCTGCTTGACGTGTATGGGCAGTCTATTCCAGAGTATGGGGAATTTCTGGGTCAGGAATCTATCCCTCCAGCATGTTTTGCTCATTGTGATGACAAGGTTTAGATCCCTGGAGCGTGTGGCTCTGAGGGATTGTGATTTCTTTAAGTGAAGCATGTCCAACAGCTCATGGTTTGACATGGCTTTGTATGTTAAGCAGAGATCGCCTCTGCGTAGACGATATCCCAGAGTATAGCTGGAGTTTTTTTAGATGGTCAGCATATGGCATCTGCTTTAGGTTTGTGATTCCTTTAGTGAGGTATTTCTGTGGCCTTTCCAGCTGTTGCAGATGTCTTGTGAGGTACATACCAAATGGGGCATTACACTCTATAATGGGTCTAATGAGGGATGAGTACAGTGGGACAATGACCTCCTTTTTTCTGAATGAAAAGCCCTTAGTGATGAGGTGTGCCACATAGAAGGATTTTCTGACTGTTGTGGCGATGTGGTTATTGAAGGTGAGACCACTGTCCACCTGTGTCCTTAAGTCTCTTATCACACTTTCAATGTTTAGTGTACTGCCACCTATGTGGTAATTCATGGATACATGTTTTTTTCCAAAGCGGATAACTATACATTTCTTGGCATTACGCTTGAGCCCATGGCTCTGGCACCAGGCATCTGTTTCTGTAAGGTCCTTTTGTAGAATATCCACATCATTTGGGGATTCAATAATGGCTCCCAGTTTGCAGTCATCTGCGAACTTTGTTAGCCAGAGTCCCTTAGTGTTGGCCTGTACTTCAGAGAAGTAGATGCCAAACAAGAGTGGTCTGAGGACTGAACCCTGAGGTACTCCACTTGTCACTTGTCTGAAGCTGGATTTGGAGTCGGCTACTTTTGCACTCTGGGTTCTGTCAGTAAGCCAGTTGGCAACCCATCGAGTTACGTGGGGATTTATGCCCAGCTTAGTAAGTTTATCTATGATTCCAGAGTGGGGAATGGTGTCAAAGGCCTTGATGAGGTCCAGATAGGCTGTGGGGACCACCTTACCCTTGCCCACAGCTCTGGAGACTGATTCGAAGAAGTCAGTCAGGTTCAGGAGACAAGATAGGCCCTTCACAAACCCAAACTGGGTGAGGTCCAGTGTTTGAAGGTTGCCATTGTCTTTGTTTACAAGTTCTATGATAATGTGTTCCATGGCCTTGCAGATAAGGCTCGTCAGACTGATGGGATGGTAATTCCTGGGATCGAAGGTGGATTCCCCCCTTGTGGAGTGGGATAACTGTAGCTGTGCACCACTCAGTGAGCATGAAGCCAGAGGTGAGGCCCTGCATATCCACTGCATTTGAGGAACAATGAATCAGCTTACCCACAGAGCCATGGTAAAAGTGTCCTTCTTCTTTCGGCTACTCCCGTTAGGGGTCAGCACAGCAGATCATCTGTTTCCATTTCTTCCTGTCCTCTGCATCTTGCTCTGTCATACCAACCACCTGCATGTCCTCTCTCACCACGTCCATAAACCTTATCTTAGGCCTTCCTCTTTTCCTGTTACCTGGCAGCTTCATCCATAGCATCTTTTTCCCAATATACTCTGAATCCCTCCTCAGCACATGTCCAAATCAATGTAATCTTGCCTCTCTGGCTTTGTCTCCAAACCTTCCAACCTGGGCTGACCCTCTAATATACTTATTCCTAATCCTGTCCACCCTCGTCACACCCAGTGCAAATCTTAACATCTTTAACTCTGCCATGTCCAGCTCTGACTCTTGCCTTTTTGTTAATGCCACTGTCTCCAACCCATGTAACATAGCTGATCTCACTACCCTCTTGTAGACTTTCCCTTTCACTCTTACTGGTACTCGTCTGTCACAAATCACTCCTGACACTCTTCTTCACCCACTCCATCCTGCCTGTACTCTCTTCTTCACCTCTCTTCCACACTCACCATTACTCTGAACTGTTGATCCCAAGTATTTAAACTCATCCACCTTCGCCACCTCTACTCCATGCATCCTCACCATTCCTCTATCCCCCCTCTCATTTACACATATATTCTGTCTTAGTCCTGCTGACCTTCATTTCTCTTCTCTCTAGAGCATATCTCTACCTCTCCAGGGTCTCCTCCACCTGTTCCCTACTCTCACTACAGAACACAATGTCATCTGCAAACATCACGGTCCACGGGGACTCCTGCCTGATCTTGTCTGTCAACCTGTCCATCACCATTGCAAATAAGAATGGGCTCGGAGTTGATCCTTGATGTGATCCCTCCTCCACCTTAAATGCATCCGTCACTCCCACCATAGACTTGACCGCTGTCCCACTACCCTCGTACATATCCTGTACCACTCTTACATACTTCTCTGACACTCCCGACTTCCTCATACAATACCACAACTCCTCTCTAGTCACCCTGTCATATGCTTTCTCTTAAGTCCACAAAGACACAATGCAACTCCTTCTGACCTTCTCTGTACTTCTCCATCAACACTCTCAGAGCAAACATTGCATCTGTAGTGCTCTTTCCTGGCATGAAACCATACTGCTGATCACTAATCATCACGTCCCTTCTTAACCTAGCTTCCACTAGTCTTTCCCATAACTTCATGCTGTGACTGATCAATTTAATCTTTTTTAATTTAATTTAATTTAATTTATTTTTTTTAATTTAAAAGTGTATTTTTAATTTAAAAGTGTATTTAACCAAAAATCTTGCCAGAAACTACTTTTTTTCCCAAATGGTTTCCCAATGTATTTCGTGCAATGGCAATAAAAACTAAATATGACTTTCTGGAATCTTTGTTTTTTTGTGGGATAGGCAACAACTAGCTACTATATTTCATGCTCTTTAGAATCTGCTTCATCCATACTGTAGATGAAATTAGAAAGAGGAAACAGACTTTTCCTACTGGCAACTGAATGCTATGACTGCAGACAAAAAGAAAGATTCCTAGAAATTATTACCATATTGCTAGAAAAATATGTATTAATGTATATGTTTAGTGCTTATTAAGAAATAAGAAAGATATAATGCATTTTATTTTATTAATGTTATGACAAGAAAAATGAATTCATATGAAACTGCAAGAAGCTTTTGGAAACTGCAGTGTGCCTTTTTGCAAGTTGGCCTCTGACCCCAGCAGCTGCTAGCTCAGCAAGAATTAATGTTTATGCTTCTCACAAGTGATTATCTGCTGGGTCAGGAAATTAAATGTGTGAAATAATGAGAATCTTCTGCTCTTTCCTGTTTGAGCAATCGACCTTATATATGTTGCTAGATAACGCACCATCTGCAAGGAAGAAGTGATACATGTAACAAAAGAAATGTAATGAGAACTGTATCTACTATTATGTTCGAATTAACTTAGAACCTTGAGTGGAAACTTTTGTAAAAGGGTATTGTAACTAACCAGGTGGCTAGCAAGGCCACGTTGTTTACCAGAAAAACTTTTTAAGCAAAATGTAGTATCAGCATTTTAGATGAATAAAATATTGTAAGCTAAAGTGATGTAAAACCCCTTGTGACTGACTACGTCAGCCTGGTGGGTTAATACTAGTAAGAAATACTATAAAAGTTGTGTTCTTCCTGTTTCATTCAGACAAAATTCTGTACTTGTACGTTTTTTGCCTCCTGGTGTACTCTAGTAAAGAACCTGAACCTGAACCTCCTGTGTATTGATCTTTTTATTACAGTGTTTTTCATTTAACAGATTGGTCCTTTGCGTACCGGAATCCCTCAGAAGCTGCGGATCAGAGCGTAGCAGTGGTCGAAGACTGCATGCAGGAGAAGATACCGAAATGGTTCTTTTTGAGTGAAAAGACCTCCGACTGAATTGTCGTTTAAAGAGGCTGGCCACTTTCTGATCTGTCGCTGAAGAGCGGATCTCCACTTCGAACCGTGACTGCTCAATACCGGAGGCTCAGGTAGGGAGACTTTTTGCCTTTTTTTCTGTTTTAGATCAGGGACTAGGTTACAGTAAATATTGTTTTTTTTGTCAGATCAGGGACAAGTAAAAATACTGTTTATTTGGTCATAGATCAGGGTAACAGAATAAGGTAGGCAGTTATTCTAGATAAACTGTGAAAGGAACTGAAGTTGTGGTACCATGTGGTAAAAGGGTTACGTAACATTTATTAACATGGGAAATCAGTACACTAAAACATCGCGAGACCCGCCCCTAACCGAAGACGAAAAATATATGCAACTATAACGTGCAGATTATGTTAGATATTATGCAAAATGGGTTAACAAATATGAATTTGATGGGAAATTAGACAAATCTTCACTTGTTAAACTTCTTAAACAGCTTAAAAGTGATACAAAAGGTCAGGCAAGAAAACAACGACATTTAGGCATTCCTCAGGCACACAGGTGAATTGAGAAAGCAAACCGTAGGGAACAAAAGAGTAATAATTCAAAGGCATTGTTTTTAGACAAAGAAGATAATAATATAGTAGTAGCAACGGCTCCTCTGCCCCCACCACTCCCTTTTTCAGGATATAAAGTGGGAGGACAAGCTGGTCCACCTCCGTGGTATCCTGATGTCTCAGTGAAACCGAAATCGTTTGTTAGAGATCCCATTGAAACTAGGTCCCGAACACGTAAAACACAGGGGGTCATAGAATCATATCAAATGGAGAAAAATTTGCAAACTGAGAGTGAGGAAGAAATATGTCCACTTATAGAGGTACCAAATCCTCAGGTAGGACAGGTTGGACAGGACCCAACCCTCTTGGTATATAGGCCGTGGACACCGGAGTATATCCGAAAGACTACTGAGGGAATTCCCCATCCAAAAGTTAATTTTACAAAATTCCTAATTTACAAGGCATGAGGTTAAGTTACCACTTAAATGGGGAAGAAGTAAAAAAAGTAGTTAGACAAATTGTAGGTCCAGATTGGCACATGATTAATGGCACCTGGAATCCTCTTAATGCAGAATTTAAGCCACTCCCACATAGCGACGCAAAACTTGACAATAGAGTAAAAGGCCTTACAGACCGAATCTCTGACAAATGGAAACCTAGAGCAGACTGGACTTGTATTAATCAATGCATACAGCAAAAAAAATGAAACAGTAGATGGGTACTATGCCAGATTATTAGAATGTTTTAATAACCATAGCGGAATGACAGCTTCCGAAAATCAGACAAATGATTCCCCGTATGAACAACAATTGAAAAATGCATTTTTAAAAGGTTGCATTGCACCTATTAGTAGCTTCATTACAAAGCATATGATAAATCATCGAAAAAGTAGGTTACAAGCCTTACTTGAATATGCTAGACATGCTGAAAGACATTTTAATAGCAAAAAGAAAAAGAAAGCGCAAGTCTTCACTGCTGAAGACGGAGCTGAAGTTTATGTATTACAGTCTGGTAAAAAGGGTAAGAAAAATGCACAGGGAAATAAACAGTCTGACAAACGGTCAGAGGACTTTGAAAAAAGAAAAAAGAGAAGTAAATGCTTTAAGTGCGGAAAAAAGGACATCTAGCTAGGGATTGCAGACAAAATAAGAAGGTAACCACAGAGGATAAGGAAGATGAGGACTGACTATATGATGGTGGTGAAAATACACCATACGAAAGTAAAAAATCATCGGGAAAAGACAATAAAGAGAGGACAAATGTAAATGTGATAAAAGGAGTAGAGGAAGTGCAAGTAGACATGGAAGATAAAAAAATAAGATTTCAGATTTAGCATTATTGAGCCTAGAGCTCTACCTAGCAGACACAAAACCGGAAGTTACACTTCTGGTGGAGGGGGAGGAAATTAAATTCCTGTGTGATTCAGGAGCATCACGGACTCTGATACACCCCTCCAAGTTACCAGAACATTCAGAATCACCTGATTATATATTAGTAAAAGCTGCAAATGGACAGCTATACCGGGAAACACTTTCCCATGATATAGCAATAACTGACCCTGTTTCAGGGATGACTCAAAAGAGTAAAATTGTTGTTTCTGCAAAATGTCCAGTGAACCTATTAGGTAGGGACCATATGCAGATATTTGGCATAGCAGTAGTTCCGACTATGCAGGGTATGGAGGCACAGCGACAAATGGATACTTTTGTGGTGCGACCGAAGGGTGAAACTTTTTACTGGTACAGCCAGGACTTAGTTACGACTGGTCCAGGGGCAGTGACCGAGGAACTGATAAACATAGCCATCAGTAAATCCCCCTCCCTTGACACTGACAGACAGCATTTGTTACATTGTACTCTGTATTACTGTAGCACACCAGGACCTGATAAGAAATATGAGCAAAAATTGTTCAGAAATCGTGCAAACAGATTAGTGTTACGTAATCTGTACTGGGATACTGAGGAAAACAGTGTTGTTAGCTGTTCATTACCTCAAGAATTCCTTGCACTATACAAATCTAATCGATTACCACATGTCAGTTTAACTAAGAACAAAAACGTAAAATGGGCAGACCTAGGAGAAAAGGTTACGAGATGGGAGAAACAAACTGATTTAAAATTATCAGAGCAGAGAATACAGAAACAAAAACTGAATTGGTTAACACAGGCACATCCAGCTGTACACTTGCAGTCTAGCAAGGACAGCTGATTAGCATTCTTATTAGAAGAAGAGGAGAAAGCCTGTAACATACCAAAGATTCTTTGGTCAACAGGCAAGTCAGATGTAGGACTTATTCAAACAGCAGGACCAGTTACTATTACACCGAAGTCAGCATTCAGACCACAGAAGAGACAATATCCTTTAAGAAAGGATGCAGAAATAGGAATCAAACCTATAATAGCAGCATTACTTAAGGAAGGAGTACTGGTAGAATCTCCTGATTCACCATGTAATACACCCCTATTTCCTGTTAAAAAGGCAAATGGGGAATGGCGTATGGTTCAGGACTTACAAGCTGTAAATAATGCAATAATACCTAGAGCACCTACGGTGCCAGATCCACACACTTTGTTAAATGATTTAAAACCTCATCAAAAATATTTCTCTGTGGTAGATATCAGCAATGCCTTCTTTTCAATACCTATACATCCTGATAGCCAATATCGGTTTGCATTTACATTTCAGGGAAAAAGGTATACCTATACTCGACTACCACAGGGATATTGTGAGAGTCCAACAATATTCGCACAAGAAATGGCTAGTAATTTGGTGGGATTCACCCCACCGGGGGGGTAGTCAAATTCTATTTTATGTAGATGACATCTTGCTAGCAGCCCCCACCCAGCAGCAATGCAGGGAGGATACCATAGCACTGTTACAATTCTTGGCAACACAGGGACACAAAGTAAACAAAAGCAAACTACAGCTTTGGAGAAAACAAGTTAGATACCTAGGATATGTAATATCCAAAAAAGGTAAAATACTAGATGAGGATAAAAACAACGATTTTACAAGCACCCAAACCAGTGACCAGGAAGGAAATTATGTCCTTCCTGGAAACTAATTTCTGCCGGAGTTGGATACCAAACTATGCTTTGAAATCTGCTTCGCTGACCGACCTCACATACAAAAAGCCGATGGCAGCACAGGATTTATTACAATGGACACCTGAAGCAGAAATAGCTTTCTGCAGGTTAAAGCAATTGATAGCTTCTTCATTAGTCTTAGGACTACCAAACTATCATAAACGTTTCTTTCAAACTGTAGACTGTAAGCAAGGATATATGACATCAGTGTTGACACAACAACATGGGGATAAGCAACGCCCCATAGCTTACTATTCATCACAGTTAGACCCAGTGGCGCAATCCTTGCCCCACTGTGTGCAAGCAGTGGTTGCAGCTGCAATGGCAGTACAGGCTTCAGCCTCAGTGGTGTTACTCCACCCTCTCACATTGAGAGTGCCTAATGCAGTTGCGATAATTTTACTGCAAGAAAAGGTAGCATATCTTTCTCCTGCTAGCCACCTTTCCTGTATGACTATACTGTTGAGCCAACCTCATATGACAATTGAATGATGCACGACATTAAATCCATCAACTTTGCTCCCAACTCCTGCGGATGGCACACCACACAGGTGCCTGCAGGAAATTGAGCAGAAAACATTACCCAGACAAGATCTCATGGATATTCCCTTGGATAAGGCTGAGGTGACATATTACGTGGACGGCTCATGCAGAAGGGGCCCTACAGGAAAAAAACTACTGGGGTATGCAATAGTCACAGACACTGAAACCTTAAAAGCCCAATCCTTACCACATAACTTGTCTGCACAAGCAGCAGAATTGATTGCCTTAACACGAGCCTGTACTTTAGCAAAAAACAAATGTGTAAACATATACACTGACAGTCAGTATGCTTTCTCTACTGTACATGTTTTTGCACAACATTGGAAAAATAGAGGGATGATAACATCTAGTGGTAAACCAATTAATCATGCACAATTTATTTTAGAATTGTTAGAATCTATTCAATTACCTTCTAAAGTAGCTATTTGCAAATGCGTAGCTCATACGAAACAGCAGGACAAAATTTCAAAAGGAAATGCAAGAGCTGATGCAGCTGCAAAACAAGCAGCTTCAGACTCAGAAACTTTACTTTTAGATGAGGAATTACAACCCTCTGAAATTTTAGATTTAGAAATGTTAAAAATGATGCAGACGCTTACCACAAAAACAAAAAAAAAACAAAAATGGGAAAAATGAGGAGCAATCCTTGAAAACGGGCTGTACATCTCGAAAGAAAAGAAAACAATTTTGCCGTCTAATTTGTTTAGATATGCAGCTATGTTGAGCCATGGGCAGTGCCATGTCTCAACAGGGGGGATGGTACAGTTAGTAAACCGAATATTCCAAACATATGGATTCACAAATTACACAAAAAACGTTTGTGCGGCATGTCATATTTGTAACAAACATCATGCACAAGGGGCATTAAAACCTAAACAAGGAAGTTTTCCTACACCACCATATCCATTCCATACTATTTGTATGGATTTTATAGAACTGAACAAATGTGATAACAAAAAGTACTGCCTTGTCATTGTAAATATGTTTTCCAAATGGGTGGAAGCCTTTCCGACTAAAAACCCGGATGCAACAACAGTGGCAAAAGCTCTCATAAAGAAGATTATCCCTAGATTTGGTATACCGGAAAGGATCTATAGTGACAATGGTACACATTTTGTGAATAAGACCATACATCAATTGGGACACTTCTTTGGAATTTCCCTTAAGAACCATTGTGCTTATCACCCTCAGTCTGCAGGACTGGTGGAGAGGCACAATGGAGTCCTTAAAAACAAACTTAGAAAGTTAGTCATCGAAACACAGAAGAACTGGGTGCACTGTCTGCCTCTGGCGCTGCTGAGTATGCGAACAGTTCCAAATGCAAAGGGTTTAACTCCTTTTGAAATGGTGTTTGGGAGGGCATATTATGTACCTCAATGGAAAGCTCTCAGGCCTGCAGACCAGGAGGCTGATAGTTCACTAGCAAGTTATATGAGGAAACTGTTAACAAATAAATCTCTTTTGCAGTTTAACTCTTTTTCAGATAAAAAAGAGACCAGACCATTGGAAGCAATTCTAGCCCGGGGTCCTGGATTTGGGTGAAGGTAACAAAGAGGAAGAATTGGGCAAGCCCGAAGTGGGAAGGACCGTACCAGGTGCTGTTGGCCATGCCTACTGTGGTCAGACTAGCCGAGAGGATTTCTTGGATTCATTTAACGCATTGTAAACCGGTAAAAAACTTTCAACTTGATAAAAACATTGTAACTGTTACACAACAAGAACAAAATGGCCAAAGATAAAAATTCAGACCAACCTCAAAAATGTTGCATAATCATATTATTGAGCGTACACTTGATGACTGTACTTTTGACAATTTTCTTTTTATTGTGGTTTTTTCATTTCTCAACCACACAATTAAAACTGGATAAACGTGATGAAACATCCATAGACTGGCATCCAAACTTTAACACATACCTAGCAATTAAACGTGTATATGCTGAGACTATGAACATTTCAAACTGCTGGGTTTGTACAGCTATACCAACAGCATATGGAGGACTACTAATGTCCGCTGTTCCTTTGGGGATCAATGAGACTTGGGAAAATTTACTTTTTGACACAGAAACTGTGAGATCACAGGATAAAATAGCATTGTATTTACCTGTTACACAAAAGGGGATTGTGTGTTTTTTCAAAAATGATACTCTCCAGGTGGGTTGGAGTAACTGTAACATAACAATATCTTATAAATGTTATATTAAGACTAAAACTGGGGGTACTGTTTGCAATACTAACTATGATTCATATTTGAACTCAATGAAAATGACATTAAATAAAGTACAAAGAAATCCTGTTTTGATTAAACAATTGTCAATCATAGATAAAACAATGTTTCATGCAGGGCTAGTGTGTATTAGCA
Organism: Protopterus annectens; assembly: GCF_019279795.1. Taxonomy (NCBI): domain Eukaryota; kingdom Metazoa; phylum Chordata; order Ceratodontiformes; family Protopteridae; genus Protopterus; species Protopterus annectens. The sequence continues at coordinate 1,316,636,831 of NC_056733.1, forward strand.
CTAAAGTTAAAAACTGTTATTTTGTGTGTGGGAAAAAGGCATAGAAATGACTACCTGAGAATTGGTCCAGCAGTTGTTTTTTGGGCTACCTGGTTCCGGCCATACGACACACTGCGGAATTACCTCTGGGTAAAATACGGAACGTGAGAGATGTTTCCAAGAAAACCAAAGATCCAATCGAAAAACCTGTGAATCCAGTAGGGTGAGTTGAAGCAGGTTGGAAAGACCATAATTCCGTGAAGGACAAAGACAAATTGACTCATATGGACTTGAGTGACAGTGTTATATTTTGGGCAGGTATACTCCCAGCGTATGGTGCAGTCAAATCGATTTGGGAGCTGAGAAAACTGTCGAAACTTCTCAAAGTAATGAGTAATGCAACTTTTTCTGCTCTTGAATTAGTGACTGATGAACTGAATGCCATGAGAACTGTTGTGTTGCAAAATCGGATGGCTCTTGACTTCACCCTAGCGGCAAGAGGTGGTACATGCGCGCTTATCAAAGAAGAATGCTGTGCATATATTCCAGATAATAAGCATGAAATTAATAACCATCTGGAGGTGATTCAGCAAGTGTCGGCCATGACCAAACCAGGCCCAAACCCTCTGATGGATTTTTTCCAGAATCTGTTTGGGGGGTGGGGTTCCATCCTAATAAATATACTGATTGCCATTTGTGTGGGTTTACTCCTATTAGGAGCATGTGTTTGTTGTGGAATCCCCTGCATGAAAAGGTTAATTAAAGATTTTATAAATATGTCTGTCTCTGAAACCTTGTATCAAGACATTGAACTTGAGAAATTGGTTCTAAATAACATTCTCCTTGAAGTCTAAACTAAATGACTCTCTTAACTGCAAATCCTAAGTGGAAGAGGTTAAAAGAAGAAATAAGACTGTTTTCACTTCTGAAAATAGAATAAAAAGTATTAACAGGGGGAAATGTTAGAAAAATATGTATTAATGTATATGTTTAGTGCTTATTAAGAAATAAGAAAGATATAATGCATTTTATTCTATTAATGTTATGACAAGAAAAATGAATTCATATGAAACTGCAAGAAGCTTTTGGAAACTGCAGTGTGCCTTTTTGCAAGTTGGCCTCTGACCCCAGCAGCTGCTTGCTCAGCAAGAATTAATGTTTATGCTTCTCACAAGTGATTATCTGCTGGGTCAGGAAATTAAATGTGTGAAATAATGAGAATCTTCTGCTCTTTCCTGTTTGAGCAATCGACCTTGTATATGTTGCTAGATAACGCACCATCTGCAAGGAAGAAGTGATACATGTAACAAAAGAAATGTATTGAGAACTGTATCTACTATTATGTTCGAAATAACTTAGAACCTTGAGTGGAAACTTTTGTAAAAGGGTATTGTAACTAACCAGGTGGCTAGCAAGGCCACGTTGTTTACCAGAAAAACTTTTTAAGCAAAATGTAGTATCAGCATTTTAGATGAATAAAATATTGTAAGCTAAAGTAATGTAAAACCCCTTGTGACTGACTACGTCAGCCTGGTGGGTTAATACTAGTAAGAAATACTATAAAAGTTGTGTTCTTCCTGTTTCATTCAGACAAAATTCTGTATTTGTATGTTTTTTGCCTCCTGGTGTACACTAGTAAAGAACCTAAGCCTGAACCTCCTGTGTATTGACCTTTTTAACATTTAACACATATCATAACAGAAGACTGAAACATTCTGAACATACAAGGCCATGTAAATCTGATACCATTCTGGCTAATTTGATGATACAGTGCCTCTTTGAAGGCTGCAGATTCAACATTCCCTTGAAAAACATATTTTCTATAAGACTGGGAACAATGATACTAAAGAAGGTATACAGGCAAGTGTTCACAATAATTAAGCAATTAAGTCTGTTAAAAGTACCCATACATAAAAGAACATAATACCACTGTTATCACACCATTTTTGAAAATATGTTGCATGTTGACAAATGAGGTTGCCTTATTTACTAATGATTATTGCTTGTGGAGAGCAGAATTCACTATTTTGAATCAACATTTTAGCTTCCAAGCTGTGAAGTAAAGAGATCTCAGTGACAGAAATAACATTTTGATTTGCTGCTGAAATGCAAGTTGCTCTCTTTGGGGGATGATGAAGGAAATGCCTGATCAGCTTCCTTTGAAGAAGAAGTAGTGCCCACCAGTGCAAGTTTAACCCGAACAGTGCAATGAGCATCATGTGAGCAGTTTGTTTTCTTAATTGTTGAAAGGCCTATTGAATTGAGGATTACTAGCAAAAGTGGCAAACAGTAGGTATCCTGTTTTTTATAGGATATTGTGCCTCTGGTATAAAACTGGGTAATTGAACATTAAGTGATAAAGCATTTAGATCCTAAGTAATTGTCAGTTCCTGGTACATTTACAGGTGAAAATGTTATTCATTGCCTAGTAACATGATTGTAATGAAACAAACTGTCAAAAGACTGCATATGACTGGAAACTAACTTGTCTAAAATTGTGAGTCTTTGGGAAATTTTAGTTCCTACAGCATCCTGGCTTACTTGAATAATCAATAGAATTATATGCTACAGCACTTAAACTGATCACCTAACACTAGCCTGTTAGTTTGTTCATTTAACTTTAGTGGAGACCAAATTTCCAAGAATCTAGTGGTAAAGAAAAATGTTACTAAGCCATGATCTCCATTTCAAAGATGCTACTGGCCTAGTGAGACTAACCTTGTCAACAAAACATACATACATGTATGTATGTGTGAGTGAGTGAGTGAGTGAGTGAGTGAGTGAGTGAGTGAGTGAGTGAGTGAGTGAGTGTGTGTGTGTGTGTGTGTGTGTGTGTGTGTGTGTGTGTGTGTGTGTGTATGTATGTATATATATATATATATATATATATATATATATATATATATATATATATGTGTGTGTGTGTGTGTGTGTGTGTACATACATGTAGATATACATGCATACATGCATAAATAAATAAGTAAACAAGTAAAGAAACAAATGCCTCTTATGTAGATTTCTGGAAGAGATGTGGAAGAAAAAAAAACTCTTGTCTGTTCAATACTTTGACAAAAAGGAAGTATTATTAACTCTGCTCCATTGTGACTAACAATTCACTGACAGGAAGAGTATGTGTATTTTTCAGGCCAGTAGTTCAGATGGCTTATGTACAAATCACCAGCAGTATTACAACAACGGCCTTCCTATATGGAAAACAAATATGATTTGTGTAGCTTAATTGATAATCCCAGATAGACTAAAAATTACAATTAACTGTTTTGGAAATGATGTTAACTTACTTAAAACAAAGACAGAATTCAAACTAGGTAAAAGAAAATATGTCTTTTCTTCAGCTTGATAACACTGTAGTGATGCAGACATCTGATGAACAGTCATGAGACTGACAGTAAGGCAACAATCCAAATTGCAAATGGCAAAACTATTATTTTACTTAAAACTAGAACAGTTTACTAACTAGTATGTTCAAATATTTTGAATAATTTTTTTTTTCTTCTTCAAAACATTACAGAATCTAGTACCTTGGACAATAAAGCTTTGTACAGACTACAAACACTACATTTTACAGCATGTCAGTATTCAGTTAAACACTTAATTGACAATTCTCCATAAGGAAACGTTGCACTTTTAATATATAACTCTGTTTGGAATTTATTGCAATAAACAGCCTATAAACAGCCATCATGCCTCTCAACTGTCAAGATTTTAGCAGAATGACCAGATTTTTGGCTCATATGTTTGGTCAGTTCCTCAGAAAATTTGTGTTTTCTGGCAAACAACTGGGATAATCTGAGGACTGAAGTCACTAAATAATGACAAACATTTGAGTTTCAGACTACAAATCCTTCAGAAAATGTTTGTTAAAAAAATCTTGTTACTCTGGCAACTTTCTAAGTTTATAAGAGCAATATTTAAAATATGTCCCTATTTTTTGGGCCTTTGGCCCCTCATTTTGTTGGGCTTTGTCCAGATTTCTTGCATTAAGAAATTGTGAATTATTACAGCCATTGACTCCACATTCAATGCTATTGCAGCATTTATAATTAATATATGGCATGTTATTAATACAAGAAAAAAAATATGTCAAAATATACCAACTAACCTTCTGCTCATTATAAACAGTACAAAATATGTTTCGGGAACAAGTATACAATACATTAACATGTATAAGCTAATCATAAACTTCTACTGTACCATATAACCTGTAAGCAATGTTCTCCAGACCCTTGCATACAACTCACAATCATTTAGTACCACAGATAAATATACTCTGGGCCAGATTCTGTAAAGCAAACAGAATCCAGCACATTTTGCTGATATCAGCATGAAACTTGTAGATTATGCTGAAATATATAAATTTACACCAAGAAACTCAGAATAGCTCAGTGCACAATGGAGTATCACAGTATGAAAGGAGCACGAAACAAATCTATAAGTAATCCATACGTAATGAAAAATGGTTGTCCAATCACATTGTACAATAACAAAATTATGGAAAAAATATCATAATTCATCCTGATAGTTATACAGACATGTATGTAACAGAATCTGTCCGGTAAGGTTAAGGATAATTGAATTGTAGGACAGGGGTTCATGCTATTTTGAGTGATGACTAGTTTATATGGCTTGGGAGTGTTCAGGTTCATTTTCAGGGGCTTGTGCCAAGCTTTTGAAATGTTTTTGGTTGGTTGGGTTCATTCCGGGTTTTAGATATAAACTACTTAATATTTGGTTTCAATATTTAATTAGTGATTGGATACACGCAACCTTACATTTGATTATAGTTATGAGAATTTTAGTGGTTTGTTTGGCCTTGTGGGCCAGAGAGTTTCCTTTATAAACATGGTGCGGCATTGTGATGGTTTATCAAGATCTTTAATAACATTAATTTATATACATAAGGGATTGGCCCCAATATAGATGCCTTTTGCATGCATTCAGCATATGGCTTAATCGGCCTTAGGTCTGGGATGGTATGAATGTATGGGGCTTTAGTGATACTATTATTTTCTGAGTGGCCTTGATTGTAACTGACACTACTCGGGACAGATGTGAGTTTACAACAGGTTGAATCCTGGATGGTTCATGGGTTGGTGTTAATATTATATCTTACGGTGGCAATATACTACTATAGAATTGAATTTCTGGCAGAGACGTAGGTCGGCCTATGGATGGGCAATATTTTTCAGAGTTGGATCATTTATTCAATTGAGTGTATTTTTTCTGGAATTTTTTCCAGACATTACACTTTTGATATTAGATACGTTAAATTGCCTATTGAGACGAAGGTCGGTTCTTTGATGAAGAGCTTTTTTTGTATATTGGGCCACTTATGGTAAGATAGTTAAAAGGTTCAGTTTATCTGAATAATTTTCAAATATAGTTGATGGGTCACACCTAACATGGACAATAGTATCCATATGGATTAATAGAAGTTGTGGTTTGTTCTCAAGGTCACTCGGTTATTTTGTGCCCTTACACTATAATATATTTGGGTGTTTTACATTTCAATTATGGATATTGGGGATTTATTGAAGGGTCTTTCGGCCGATCAAGATAATTTGGAGGTGTTTGGTTTAAATACAATATCGGGACCGGATTCCACGAATTTATTATCAGATGGCCCATCACAGTGCAACAACATGTTTTCTAAGCTTAATAGACACATGAAAGCTTTACGTACCAATGTATGGCATTTGAAACTTTTCAAAGCCTACAAGGTTAAAGACATTACTCCTAGGGGACTAAGGGTCCGTATACAACCCATTGTGGCCAATATAGATAGTGAGCTTTCCAAGGAATGGGCGGAGGCACAACATTTATCCTCTATGCATTTTGTTGACTGTTTACTAAGGTACTATGACAGGACTATTCAGAGTCAACTTACAGAGATTGAAATTTTGTGTGGGGAGGTAGAAAAATTTAAATCTGAAGTGTTATATTCACAACAAGTTTCAGACCTGGCTAAGGACCTCTCAATATTGGAAAAACAGCTTACAAAAAGGAAGATTAACAAGTTTAATCGTGATTTGATGGACTATGAAAAAGGGAAACCTTTTGTAAATCATAAATCTGTGAGATTTCAGGAATCCAGATTTAGTAATGTTAATAATAATAATAAAAAAAGACCAAGGTCCATCTTAAGGCATCATAAATCCATGTCCGATACTACCTCAGAAGAGGAGGCCTCCTCTGTAACGGATGGGGAGGGTTCTTTACGCCAGGTGTCCCCAGCGGCGAAAAGGAAACAGCCCCCCCCTTTAGAGCTAGGGGTAGGAGGCTGGGGGGTAAGAAGCATAAGAACAGATTCCGGCAACATAACCTTGCAGTCCCTGTTACAACAAATGGTGACATAATTGATAATATACATAATATTTCCTCTTTTGAACTTTCTCCAGCACATATTAAACTATTGAATAAAGGGCTTTCTTTTGTACCCTCATCATTGGTTTCAGAAACTCAGTTATTACAAGATGTTGATGAATTTTGTAGAATACTTAACCTAAAAATCTTTTTTGCAGATCAGGAACATACTCAAAGATCTTCTGATTTTAGGTTTAGGAAATCTAATTTTGTTCCCCCCATGAACAAACATGTGTCCATTTTTAGAGAGTGCATAATGAAAGAGTTACACTTTTCCAATTTATATGGGCTTACTGAAAATAATTTAACAGCAGTTGAAAGGCAAGCTTTGGTTGAGCTTGGTAGTAATCATAACATAGTAATAACTATGGTGGATAAAGGAGGAGCAGTTGTAGTTTTGGATCATTCATTATATAATCAGGAAGCTTTACGACAGTTGGCGGACTCTAGTTTTTACATGGTACTAAATGTGGATCCGACTCTATCTTTCAAGAGGGAAATTGATGATTTTTTGGATTTATCGGTGCAACAAGGTATCATTACGACACAGGTAGGTGTGCAACTTAAGGTGGACGAGCCTAGTTCTCAGTATCTATATATGTTACCGAAGATACACAAAGATCCATTACATCCCCCTGGGAGACCTATAGTTTCAGGTAGAGGTTCCTTAACGGAACCATTGTCAGCCTTTTTGACTCAGTATTTGAAACCTTTACTGTCGCTTATTAGGTCTCGTATTAAAGATACCACCGAATTCCTAAATATAATCAATGATTCCCAACTAGAATCTCACTGGCTACTTTGTACTCTTGACGTGGCTTCATTATATACAAGTATTCCACATGATCAGGGAATTCTAGCTGTTTCCTTTTGGTTATATAAATCCAACCTTTATTCTTTAGCCTTTAACAACTTTTTGATCAAGCTCACTGAACTTGTACTACGGAAGAATATCTTTTATTATGCAGGTAAGGCCTATTGGCAGATTAAGGGCACTGCGATGGGTGCTTCCTTTGCACCCATCTATGCAGATTTGTTCATGGGGTACTATGAGGCTAGGTACATATATGATGACCAACATAATAAATTTTTACAACATCTGGATATCTGGCGGAGATATCTAGACGATTGCTGGATGGTGTGGCGTAGAGACAAGCAAAGTTTAATACAGTTTGTGGATTATTTGAATAACAATACTCTTGGCATTCGGTTCACTGCTAATATTGAACTTTCAGAGATTGTATTTTTGGATGTTAAGGTTTCTAAACTTGTAGATAATACTTTATCGACCACTATATATCGTAAATTTCCAAAATACAATACTTTATTACATGCTAAGAGTTCTCATCCATGCCACACCATCCGCAATATTCCGAAATCTCAATATATGAGAATCAGACGTATTTGTTCATCTGATGAAGATTATTTGGATTGTAGTCTGGATTTATCGCGCAGGTTTCTACAAAGGGGGTATGAATCTCAATTATTAGTTAAAGCTGAAGGACAAACTATTAGAATGACACGTCAGGATTTATTATGTTATAAAACAAATAACAGGGATTGTAAGAAAGTAAATTACAATCGACCAATATGGTTGGTAACTACCTATGGTAATAATACCAATCGTTTCAGGGATGTCATTAACCAACATTGGGGCATTCTTTTGTCACATGAGGTTTTAGGTAGGTTGTTGCCGGAAAATTGTCAGTTTTCTTACCGGAGGGGCAGAAATATGAATTCTCACTTCACACATTATAAAAGATATATTCCATATATACCACAACAAAGAACTTTAAATGGTGAAATATTAAGGGGGTGTTATCCTTGTGGTCATTGTGCTGCTTGTCAACATTTGCAACAAACCAAAGAATTTTCTAGCAAAAATACGTCCCGAATTTTTGAGATAAGGGTTTTTGCTAATTGCAGCACAGATTGGGTGGTATATTTGGCTACCTGTAGTTGTTCTGCATTCTATGTCGGACAAACGTCCAGACCTGTCAAATTTAGAATAGGGGAACATTTAAGTGCAATTAAGAACAAACGTGTTGCCAATGCCTTATTTAAACATACCTTGGAACATTCTTCGGCTATTTTTCGGTTTGTTGTTATAGACAGGATAACCCTTCATAGGAGTTTTAAAGCCGGATGGCATCAAAAACTTAATCAAATGGAAAATAGGTGGATAATTCAATTGGGTGGTTTATTTAGACCCGGTTTAAATATGTTAGAATAGAATTTTGTAAGTCATGTATATACATTATGATCTATATAAAGGGATTATGTACTATTTACAAATTTTGGTTCAAGGGATATTTCCAAACTAACAGGAATATGGAGGATGTATATACCATCTCCATGTTTTACTGTTTTGAGTTTATGATATTATAAATTCTTGTATATAACATATAGTATTTGGATAGCCTGAACCAATATTGTGATATTAGTGGGAATGAATATTTATGATAAATTTTGAGGTTTATTATTAAATATAAAATATATATATATGTTATTCATATATATAAATTGTCTTGATTATTTTTTTCTGATTATTATTCAAGGCTCCCCAAATATTTTGGTTATGATATATTCCCTTTCTTTTATAACATTTCTGATGATAATTATGATTATAAATGTATTTTACATGTTTATTATGTTGAAGTATATTACTATGTGGGTAAAAGTGTTGTTTTGTTCCAATACATTCAGTTATTGTATAAGAACATGTATCCCTTTAAATGTGGAGTATATATTGGTTGTTCACTAGGGGTCGGGTTTCCTGACTTGTATAGAATTCATAGCATTGATAAAGGCCATGATATGGCCGAAACCGGTATGCTTGGTTACTAGGATTCCTTTATTTTTAATGGAATCCTCTTAAAAATAAAGTTGGGTTCGACAGAACTGTACGTGCTGGCTCACTCTTTTTTCAGAATGCTTAAGGTTAAGGATAATGACAGAATTGAATTGACTCTGTTATGATACCCCCTCAAAAAATAAATAAACAAAAATAAAAAAATGAATAAACAAAAAAAATGCCAACTATCCCAATTTAAACCACATGGAATTCATAATGTATATTTTCAGGAATAGATCCAGAAATGTCACAGACAACTTTGAATATTTCCGTAATGTATCCACTAACATAAAATATGTACTTCAAAGCTGCAATGCCATTTGTAATATATATATATATATATATATATATATATATATATATATATAGAGAGAGAGAGAGAGGGAGAGACTGACAGCACTCTTTCCGGTATGTTTACAGACAACTGCAGATGTCTCCATAACAAGTGTTAATAAAATATGGCACTTGGACGTGGATATATTTTCTAATAAAAAAATTAAAGGCGAAGGATAATCATGGCCACATCGCCATAGCTAATCTTTTATAACAATGGGTTTGGGACTTGTGTGGAAAACACAAATAATGCACACACTCAAGGAAAGTGGGAGATGGAAAAGAAGATGTAGGGTATGGGTGATGAACAGGTGCACACAAGAAGGATGTTGGAATAGGAAAATCTGAGGGAAAGTCAGAGTAGCATGAGCAATTTTTCTTTTTTTTTTTTTTTTTTTATTTTGGTGGAAATAAGCTCCATTCTTTTTTAAGAATATAAGGAAAGGTAAAGATAGGGAAAGAGGAGGAGAATGGCATCACAGCAGGTATACCCACAGAACAAATAGCACAACAAAAGATTAACAAAGGTTGGAAAAAAACAGTAAGGACAGGCAAGATAAGCAGATAGCATATTGCACAACATCAGCAATGGAAAGTTGTCAAACAGGCTAGGGATGCATACTAGCCATGGTGAAATGCAAAAAAAAAAAAAAAAAAATATATATATATATATATATATATATATATATATATACATATCTACGTATGTGCTATCACATTACAACATGTTGAAAACTGTGTGTCAGCCATACCTGGATGTGTATGAACAATGGCAGATGTGTGTTCTTGGGTAATAAAGTAGGATATATAAACACATATCCAATTAGTCCATCTGCAGTGCATGTGTAAGCCAAGTAACGTCACGGATGAGCCAATGCAAGTCTAACAATGCTAGATAATTCCAGCATGGGAAAGTCCAAACCTACTACCTTGCATGTGAAAGGGAAACAAGCAAGCACAGTACCAAACATAAGTACTACAGAACAGCAAAAAGGCTGCTACATACACAAGTAGGTGTACACAACCCAAACAAATGTGTAATGGAATGTATATATGTTACACACATATGCCATGCCAAAGGCAGCACACAGGTAGATGTGTATATATGTATGTACGTATGTATGTATGTATAGCAATTTGTGCACATATATGTGACAAAAATACACTCGTTAACATGCAAGTATAATGAAAACAAGGATGCATTGCAAGAATTAGCCAGCAACTTGTACACACATGTCTCGCATTGTAAAATGGCCATACAAATGGCACATGTTCACTCTGTCAAAATAATATGTGACAATGATCATTAGTTACAAAAAAGTTAAATATATCTGAAAAAAATAGCAAAATATAAAGATGGTAGGAAGGTGGACAACCTGGGCCCACATCAGGGTAAAGCCAGATAAGATAAGATAAGTTGACACAACGTATATGCATGTGTACAGTGCACAGGGTACTATAGAAGACAAACAGAAATACATTTAACTAAACAGAAAATGTATGTCAAATAGCCAAAATGTTTGCTGATGTCCAAAGAACTGGACATGTATAAAACACACATACACTGTAATGTGCAATCATCTCACATCAACATGCATAGGTAAGCAAGCTAAAAATTACAAACACATACACATATACTGTCATGCAAATGTTGAATAAAGAAATGCAGATGTATATCCACCACCCTGCTCATTGTGGAGCAGAGGACACTCCTGTGAGCATCATTACAGCACAACAGCAGTAACTCATACAACTCTCCTAGTTTGACAACTAGCATAAAAATGTACTTTAAGATTTCCAAAAAGTTTTATGAAAACCTTCCCACCTTTGAGGATAAAGGTGCATTGTGGGCATCCACCACATTTATAGGTGCCAATTTCTTCTTATTCAAAACACTTATCAGACCTCTGCTGTGAGAGGTATTCCAGAGATGTTATGATACATAGTGCATGGTTGATCTCCCACTTCTTGTCTCTTGATTTCTCCCATTTCAAAAATATTTCATTTTCCTCTTTATAACCTCAAAAATGGTGTCAACATCACCTTTAAAGGTGAGTATACAACTATTAGTGAATAACAGTTCTGCAAATATTATCCATCGCATCATGCCTCCCCAGTATAGGATGAAAAAGTATCTCACTTATTTTATAGTAGACCTCTTCAAATATCCCAGCAAGGAAGTCTGTTGGATAGCCTCTCCTTGAAAATAATAGACCTACCCTGGGATTCAATAAGCTCTTTGTAGGCTCCACATGAAGCCTACATGAAGTTTACGTGACTGTGCGGTGGTGCACAGTGAGCGGCAGTGTGCAATGCATATTAAAGCTGCACGGCACACCTAAGCTACATTTCATGGCTAGCAACAGTATCGCTGGCAAAGAAACCATGTAAGCAAATGCAGATACAGCTCTCTTTAAAGCAGATGACCTAAAGTCCACAGATTTGTTCAGCATGCCACAATGATCGCAATGTCTTCACAGAAAGCTGTCAATATATTAGTGCAACACATCTGCACAAAGGCCAATATAATGCAGGGACATTTAACCAGAAATTGGAACATATTTCTCATAGATGTCATATAGAAATGTGTTATAATGAAACTCAGACATCCCTTTCAACCCCTTTGAGCAAGAAATCTGGACAAAGCCATAAATAATAGGAGCAAAACCCAAAAAATAGGGACAATTTTTTTAATATTGCTCTTCCAAACTTAGAAAGTTGATAGAATAATAGGTTGTACAGTAGCATGAACTTTCTGAAGAGCATGGAGTTTGAAACTCAAATGTCTGACATCAGTTTCTGACTTCAATCCACAATGACATGCCAATTATTTGCCATAAAACCAAAAAACACTATGAGGAAAAGATCACAAATATAAGAGAAAAACTGGACATTCTGCACAGATCTGGGCCGTTGAGAGGTATGCACTCAAATGTATGTAATACTGGGTCAAATTAGTCCATAGATCATCCAGTGATATGGCAGGAAACCACAAATTTGATAAGGAAAACATTTGCACATCATGGGAATACGTGGACAGTTGAGGGGTATGCATGTGAAGTATATGGTATAAATACAGTACAGGACAGTGTACCTACAGTGCAGAGTATTGTGATATCCCTTTCCTGATATTCTGTACTGAAGCTGTGTTAATGATTTGCAACAGGACATGGACTGCCATGTAAAATGATCACTCAGGAGAATTGTATGTATTGAATAGGAACACACAAATGAACTGTAGGAATGAACACACACAGGGAAAGAGGACAGGTGAAACTCTGTAATGAACAGCAGAGGAGGGCATGTCAATGGAAGATGGTTTCAGTAGCAACACCAATCATGTATCTATAGTGTAGCAGTAGGGACTGCACAGTGAAAACGTGTATTATGTTACTGTCACACAAGGTGACATAACAATGGGGAGGATGTCTGTATGAGATAAGCATCCTTACATGTATAATGCAGAGGACATCTATCAGGGATCTGATGTACATATGGGGAAGGGTGCCTACTGTGAAGCTGTGCAAACTGATATGCCTTGAATATGAGGGCACCTCAGCAGAGGTCTCCAGCAAGGTGGGCACAGGTAAAGGATCATGGAAAACATTACAAGAACTAACTACAATCATGGACAATATCAGAATAATGCCACCAGTAATCCATGCCTCTGACATAAAATATCTGATGTGGAGTGATAAGAGATAAGCTTACACACACACACACACACACACACACACACACACACATGCATGCACACACACAAACACACACACACACACACACACACACACACACACACACACACACACACACACATACACACACGAACAACTATTATGATAAATCCACACTCTATGAGGGTAAACACGCATGCTGTTCTGGCACTGAAATATCTGCTGGAACTGTTAGGTGGGACACTGCTATGCCTGTATGTGATAGTATGGGCAATACAATCTAGCTGCCTTAGGGGCATGGCATATATATATATATATATATATATATATATATATATAGAGAGAGAGAGAGAGAGAGCACAATCCACACTGTCATGAATTATATACATGCCATTAATGTTGTCAAACAACTATGTATGTAGTGTGTGCATAAGCAGAACAAGTAGTACACATGCAACTGGTTTAACAATTACATTGGTGTTCAGCAGCATCAGACAGCTATGTATATTTCACAAATCAGTATGTAGGTATGGCCAATAAGCTGTGTGACAGGGACAGTGCATGGTGACAAAGTTGGTACTCTTCAACTGCACATCACAGGAAGATGTGTAAGGAGGTACATGAAGAAGGGTGCATTGTACACAGTTACTGGTGTGATGAAGGCAGGGAACCATGAAAGTATTATGGCCGCTGATGTGTATGTCCTTCATATACCCAGTACTTGTGTTACATTCAAGGGAGCAGTCAGCACTGTGACCACATGCTGGCGGATGTAACACTTACCATCTAACCCAGGACATGGGGTGTATACCTATTGGTCTGATTATAGGGCATGATGTCAACATTAAACTTAAGTGGTGTGTTAGTTTCCTGATTCAACAAATCTCTTTTTTTTTCTTGTCAATGCAGGTGTTGTCATGGCTGTGGCAGTGGATTTTGGTATGTGTTGATACTGTCTATACTAACATCACAGTTGGAGTCAGTGATTGCCCACAATCTGTAGTCCTTCACGTAGTTGTTTGGACACAGTACGTGTATGTCATCTGTGATGTCCATCACTTAATTAATGGGCAGAGGAGGGTATACTAGAAACACTGATGTACCGCCCAGATCACTGGGCCTGACATATAGGTCACATCACACAATTCAACATAGAGAAATGGCACAAGGCAATGGGATTGCTGTGTTACTGTATCTGCTTGGAGTTTTTTTCATTAAACGGACTGTTAACTTGATTTTATTCATGGCTTTATTGCTTCACCAGACAGTGGTACTTGACTTTGTTAATAGTTTCTTTTTTGGTACCTATTGGCAACTTTTTTGGATTTAGAGATGGCATTTATGTCATACACTGGTCTACCCATTTGGTGATATAGCTGTTTAGGCAGTGTTGAATGAATATCTCAGTGTGATTTGTGTCAGATATCTTGATCTGGTCAAGCTCCACAAGATGATACTTTTGTCATCATTCATGCCCTGGATGACCTCTCTGAGGACATCTATCAGATGTAACAGACATGATGTAGCATTAATGACTCACACAGGTCTGTTGCACACAGCCAAAATATTGCTAGTGTACATATACAGGAGGTCCATGATGACATGTTGGTCTACCTCACAGTCAATGAGAGTCAGGATGTCTATATACATGCATGCATCAGGTGCTTCCTCCCCAACTCAAGTGGATGCATGTTGGGAGGCCTTATTATAGCATCATAGGTTCATAGGAGGCTACTAGCCTAATGTCCCTAGGGAGTTTAGAAGCTTAGTCATGTAGAAACACAAGTAGTCTTATTGGCCATAGTTGGATGGTCATGTTTAGAAGAGTGTGTTTGTGAGCAGCACCCACTGGCCCTGTCCATGAGGGACATATGTACCACTGCAGAGGTGACTTTACAATTACTCAACCAGTAGTTAAGGTTGTGCATGAAAAGGGTCATTGAGGAGCACTGCTTCACACACAGTGGGAGCCTATTACAGAGGAGTGTAAATCTGTGGGGGATATATCTGTCTGCCCAGCATGGTCTTTTTATGTTACAGGTTACATTGAGAACTCTGGGGTACGTTATTCTTGTCCCATTTAATTTGCAGATGTCCAACATTGCCAGTAGGGCAGGAACTGAGACTGCTCTGGAGGCCAGGCATAGGTCACTTCTCAGCAGCCTGCATGATATTGACTATAGTGACAGGTCTGTCAGTCTTTCCATGTATGTCATGTTTGGAGGCCCTGGATTCTCCCAGGCACAAACCTGTGTCTTCTTCAATTGTTGCAGGTGTCTTGTGTGGTACAGACAGAAAGGAGCATTGTACATTAGTGGTCTGATAAGGGTTGTGTATAGCAGAGGTATCACCGACCTGGTCTTGGATGTGATGTCCATATGTGTGATGTGTGTAATGCAGAATGTGCATGTCACCACTATTGACACATAGTAATGAAAGTGTAGATTGCTATCAACATGGCTTCACAAGTCTCACAACACAGTGTTTGAGCTTAGAGGGGTGCTATGTATATCATAATTAGCACGGGTGCTTCATGGGAAAGGGGGCAATGAAGCACTGTATGCTTTAAGGTTCAGTGCATGAGTTTGCCACCAATCATTTGTGTAGGTCAGCCACTTATGTAATATGTTACCATCAACTGGGGACTCTATATGAATGTATCCAGTTACCACACATCTGCAGTCTTGGTCAACCACAGGCCATCTACCATTACCTGCACTTCAGGGAAGTAGTTTGTAAACAGTTGAGGGACCAGCACAGATCCTTGTGGTATTCTAATGGTAAGTGGATAGTGGTGGAGCTGCATTCCTGAACTTTGAGAGTGTGTGTGCTGTTGGTGAGCCATTTGGCTATCCATCTACTACTGTAGGGCTTAATTCCAACATAGGAGATCTTCACTATGAGACATGAATTGGGGACAGTGTCAAATACCTTGGATATCTCAACATAGGCAGTATGTCCTGTTATCCCTCATCCAGGTCTTTGGGTCAGTATCAAAGAAGTCCACAAAGTTCAATAAGCAAAATCTACCCCATACCTCTCAACCTCTTCAAGCAAGAAATCTGGACAAAGTCATAAATAAAAGTGGGACAAAGGTCCAACAATTGGGACAATTTTTAAATATTGCTCTTACAAACTTAAAAGGTTGATAGAATAACAGGTTTTGCATTAGCATGGATTTTCTGAAGGATATGAAGTCTGAAACTAAAATGTCTGTCATTATTTTCTAAGTGCAGTCTGCAATAAGTTACCACTAATTTGCCAGAAAATCACAGGTATATGACAAACGGACCTAAACTTAGGGGTAGATAGGAAAGTGGTGAAATGGGGAACAAGCAGGGTGAAGAACAAAATGAAAGCAGGACAGGAATGTGCAGGAGGGAGGTAGGAAAGAACCATAGCTACCCATTTCTTTAACAGTGTAAACTGAAGATATGTACAAAATATTAACTGAATTTTGACTGTCACCACGAGAGACAGGGGCGCCCATAGCACAATCATGTTGTGTAACCAATTGGACCAAATCAAGTGTGTTAAGAAGACATATGTGTGAAATGGAGAGCTATGTAAGGGACATTTTGTGTGGGACAGGTGCCCATTTATTTTTTATTTCAGAGAGAGAGATGAATGTTGCGGAAGAGATGTAGGTATGTCTGGGTCAGGTAAGTTGGATAGGTGAGGAAACAATTGCAGACAGACAAGACAAACAAGAGTCTGTGATGAACACAAAAGGTTGGGAGACACCATGATTGGGGTGAGAGTGAGGACATCCAGAGCCCAAAGCTGTCGAGCTGGGAGACAGTGAGAATCAAGTCCTCACCCACGGGACTGTCATCATTGTCACCTCACTCCTCTGGTGGCTTCTCCTCCTAGTACTGCACAAAATGAGGTAGAGTAACCTGTCCAGCCAGCGTAGGCATGTACCACTGTGTAGTCCACCGCCCTACACACCATCCCTGGCAAGTTGGTATGGGGTGATGAAATCACCACCTCTGTCACTGCTCCTAGAGCGTCCCACTGGACCAGCATCTGGGGCAGGACTACCTGAGAGTGCAGGTAGTGCAGGGGCAGAAGAGTCAGTCCTACCTGGTTGGCTCCCAGATGAGCTTGGCATTGGTGCTGGAGCTGGTGTGGGGGGGTGGATGGAGATCCAGTGGGGCTGGCTTATCCCACTATGTTGTGGAGCATTTAGTAATGTGGTAGACATGGATGACATGGACAAATTTTGATGACACATAATAAAAATAAAACAAGAAAATAAAAAAATAAAATAAAAATGAAATAAAGTAAAATTTATTTTTACAATAAATTACAATAAAATAGAAAAACCAAGAAAAAACAGAAAATATTTTTTATAAACAATATAAAATAAAATAAAAAAGAGAGATAAGGATTGGGATGAGAGAAAAAAGTGATAAGATTAGTACCGTCATATGTGACGTACAATGCATTAATGCAATTATTTAACTCTATCATCTTAACTTTTAGATTCAAGTGTACCCCTCCGAACAGATGCACATTGTAGTAGAGATTGCAGCAAGTAATCCTTGAAATGTGCATATATTGCACATAAGCATCTTCTAATTATACAGATGACAGTTTACAGCAGGCCATTTGTGACAGTGGTATCAAAGTTTTAATTTAAGGAAAATATTATTAAAGAAATAACAGTACTGTATAGTTGTTATGTGTGGTCTTTGAACCCACAAGCTCTGATAAAAGTGTAATAATGGACTCTTGATGCCCACATTGTTCTTCAGTGTAGTGGATGCCTGTGGAACTTGATACAGCCCAGGATAAACTATCCCAAGCTTCAGACTTGTACCGGGAGCCGGAATAGTCCACCTGCAGAAGCCTTTGGCTGTGTTTCTTAACTAGGACTACATTGAATATCCTGGACTCCTGGACACCCCACCTCTTTGCCCTAAACTTGGCACCTTCCCCACAAATACCTACCATGTCTGTCATAGATCTAGAGCAATGGAGACTGATACTTTCTTGCCATTTCCAGTTATCATGTTTACTAGAGTGCACACACTGCTTGGGGCTGCTGTGCAAAACTTACCATTATGCAAATGTGTTGCTTGGGAATAAGCACCCCCGAACAATGCATATGCTTGAATGTAAGTGGAGAGCAGCAGTGCCAAGCAGTGAGGAATTAAATAATTGAAATTGCAATTGCAAGGTTATTGGATGTACAGGCAGTTGTGTATGTGCCTTAGACAAATATGAAGGCCATGCAAGTCCACAGAACAGTATTATACTAAAAGGGATTTAGTACACATTATACACACAGGCATATAGTTGATAATAAATGTGATAATACACAGCTATATAAATAAATAAATAACTGACACAATAATAGTGTCTCATCCCTCATACATATAATGAATATTAGGTTCAATATCTAAAGTGTTATAACTGAGAGTGACTATAATGGCAAGTGGAACAGCAGAAAAGTGTATGTAATATCCATTATTAGAACCCAGGACCATGTGTATGGCAGACCTACACTTACACCTATTGCCACAAGAAGGTTGAAATGATACTTGTCTATGTAGCAGATCATTGCTATAAACTGCAATGTCACAACAGAAAAAAACATTTTGCACACCCTATACTAGAATGAAGGACCATCTGTACTCTTGCCCTACACTTACACCTGCTGCCACAGTACCAGTTTCATAATATTCCCTATTTTACTAATTATTCTTAAAGTCTCTTTGTTACCCACAGTGCAATGCCAGTTAGCGGGTTTGCATGATGCCCAATAGTATTAATTGAATGCATCTGGTTTCAAATTTTGTCAATCTGGGTCCTATTTCCTGGGTGGTGCAGTTGTCCAGTTTTGCACACTGCCGCACTTCACACAAATGAGATAAGCACAGCCAAACCCACCATTCATTTTATTGCACTATGCACCATATTGTGTAAATACTGCCCCCCCCAAAAAAAATTTGACAAACAAAGACAGAAAAGGAGAAAAAGAAAAAAAGAGGCAAGTAGCTGAAATGAAGAAAATCAATGTATGTCATATACACAAAAAAATGATGGCTCACGTGAGACATGTCTACATAAATCTGTATTTAAACTCTCACTCCAATGAACCTTCAGAACCTGGGATGAGTGCCATATCCCTCTTTGCCACACAATCAGCTTTGCAACAAAGAACTGAACTCAGTCTGCACACAACCAACTATAACAGCATCTACAGTGATATTAAACCATACAACTGTTATTTGTACATTTATTATTTTTGGATGTAGTGTACCTAGTAATCACACAACCTGTTTTGATTATTGCACACAAATATACAGCTCTGTCTTACATTTCTGTGCTTGTTGGTCATTCTTCAGTTATCTGACCAGTAATCTGAGACATGCACTACTAAGCCATTCTATATCATTGGCCTTAAAATGTGTGAGGATATTAAGTGGAAATAATATCATATGCAGTTGCAAACAAATGAAGAGCAGATTGGATGCTAAGGAACACAACCTGTGAATTGCATGCTGCTTACTTACATTTCCACCCTTGGATCTAACACTTCATAGATCTAACCTGACACACCCAGTAGAGGTAAGGCAGCTTGCAGTGCTTTTGTATTTTCCTTTTCCCAACCAGTAATCATTCACAGTTGCAATCCATTAAAAACAAACACTGATGGAGTGCCTGTACTATGTTTAAATCTCCTACATGGATCCAACTATTTGGGATTCAGCAATTCTAATGAGTTCACATGTCATTTGCATTTTCACCATGCTAACAGTCCTGAATCTACACCATATAAAAAGGTAACCATGTAGCTATGCAAACTGGTGATGAGGAGACATGTTTATGTTGGGAAAACTGCACATATGCTATTTATTCAAGATATATCTGTACAGAGGAGTACTGAAATTCAAAAGGTATACTTCCATTTTGTCGGCTACATACTGCATATGCTGGAAGTATTTAAGAAAAATCTGAAGCAAAGATTTTTACACTTTTATCTATAAACATTAGTTAGAAGGGTACTGATGGCATGGACATGTTTGTTAAGCCATTTCAGAGGTATACATAATTGCCAATACATGAAAATGAAATGCTGTATGATAGATATGTACAAATGTTTCAGGGACAGTTCCTTTTATGTACTTTTAGCATTTCAATGATGGTTCATTAACAAAATATACCATTTGCCTGTTCTTTTGTTTAGGGGGAGCAAGGTGAGTTACTGTTATGGCACAAACAAGGATAGACTGCTGTTTTGGGGGATGCAAAGATGAGTTACTGTTATGGCACAAACAAGGATATGTTGCTCTTGTTACTGTCATTTTTGGTATCCTGCCTGTTGTTCATATTTCACATCTGTAGACTGTTGTATGTTCCTCCAGGGAGTAATACTGAGTGGCTACATTTTCTGCTTTAAATACAAACAGCAATTTTGTAGTTATGTAATACTTATATGTATTATTCTTCTGGTGTATTTTAAGACAACTAGGAGTATACTACCCAGGCATGTCAATCCTCAGACATCCCCCTTCACTGATGCTGAGAACCAGGAAGTATTGGATCCCTTTAGGGTACATGGTACTTTTCTGCTGGAAAGCGGATGGGGAGATATGGCATGTGGGATGCAAATTTTGCACCAGATAATAGATGATGTGAATGCTGTGGGTGGCCATAGCAGGATATATGAGCAGGTGCACCACAGGGTCTCTGACATGATCACATCTGCACGAAGCAGAGCAGCTGCAGTTGGCCATGACAAGATGGTCACTGGGGTGGGCATGCTAGGGAACCGCCATTAACACCCAATGAAGAGATCCTGACCAATATCAGGGATCCAGATAGCTCTCAGAAGAGTGCAGTACAGCATGTCCAGTATGTCAGAGCAACAGATTCAGAGATAGTAAGCATGTCCCAGGAGAAGCTTCCAGGTAGGCTTTGGTATCTCAACAGTTGAATACTGTTGTAAAGTAAAACAATTGAAATCAATGTTACTTCTGTGTCACATGTATTTTTTTTTGGGGGGGGTGCTAAAGATTGCTAAAGTTATTAGCTTAGGATGAAGTTGACAGGGACATTCTTGTTGAAAGTATAGTTAATGGACATATGAAGGAGTAAAAGTATTACCCTCCTGTGTTACTGTTAATTGTGATGATGTTGCCCTTACCTCTTGCTTAACTTCTTCCAGGACCATCTGAATTCCAAAAGAGAATTCCATCTGCAGATGGTAAGCCAAACATATTTATGTCAGTACTGCTGAGCAATTTAAAGAAATATTTTATTGTGTGCTGTTGATGTCAGACCTGTTGTGTGTATTGCTGTACTGTCTGTAACAGTGGCAGCACTGTTACTTTGTCAGCATATATTGGAGTATAGTAGTGTAGGTATTAATGTTTTCTTGTGTCTGTTGCTGTTTATCACAGATGTTCATGACACTGGGACTGTGAGCTCTCTGCCACCTGATGTCAGTGTATCAGCAGATTCTGATGATTATGGTGGCCAAACTGAGCATCATTATAGGGTGCAGAGGTTGAATCTGACACTGAGGTTGACATACAACCATCTCCTACTCCTACCTATTCCAGTGAGCCCTCAGACAGTGGACAGGTGGAGGGTGAACCATTGATCAGGGAAGTGTGGCTATTGTGGCTTCAGTGCCTGTTGACTCTGGCCATAGCCAAAGTTTGGGCAAGGTGCCATACAGGAGGATTGATATGGGTGCTCGGATGGGGGTTGCTGTCCCTCCTCCAATGGGTGCAGGTGTCTTTTCCTGTTCCACTCAATGTATGTTTAGGGCCATCATGGAGGCACAGTCATGTTCCCATAGGTGCTCCAAATAAATGCTCAGGTTTGTAGATGTGGTACAGGCCAACATGCTTGGCATTCTCCATCATGTTGCTGATTCAGTGGATTGGGTGAATGACACATTGCAACAAGGGGTGTCCATGATGGAATGAGCATTGTCTGTGATGGACCATCTGCTGGGAGGGGAACAGCATCCTTATGGGCCTAGGTCAGACACATCATCTACTGTCAACCAATGTGGCCATGCCTGATCACAGTCTCATAGTGGTAGTACTTCCACTACTCCAGCAATGAATGTGCAGTCCTCACCTAGACATGGAAGGTCATGGGGTTGTGGTATCAAGCATCCCCATGAAGAGAGCTTATCCAGCAGACATCAGTTACATTCAGGCAGCACCTGACCTAATCAGTAGGTGCATCGGACCTTGGTTGTGGATGTGGCAGTGCAACTCCTAGAAGACCTTTCTTGTGGTCGGGGTGACAACAGTGAACTTCCACCTCTACCATGCATAGCCCACACCTGCCTGATATGTCAAAACATAGAGCCAGCACAATGCCTGGATGTGTTCATGCAGACACTCACACACCAATTTCAACTACAGAACCCCTACAGACACACACACAGCAGTTACCATTTTGTCTCTCTGGCCATTTGTTGGTTTATCCAAATGTCTGCATGGTTCTCTTTCTTATCCTCACACACACTCATTGGCCTATTGCCACAGTCTAGGCTTCCTGCCCCCCCCACACAACACCCTGTACAAGTGATAACTGTGTCATATACCTGTTTTCTATCTTTTGGATTCAGGGATACATACGCTTTGTGTCTGATGCTCAGGGTGCATAGCTGACTCAGTGCTTAGTATATCTCCATTTGTGGTGCTGAAATGGTAATTTTATCTTTGACTTATATTATCCTTGGAAAGTTAGACATCTGATACATCAACATTTCCCAAATTTATAGCAAATGATCTTGTGATGGTTGTGAAGTCAGAAACTGAAAAGTGTATCATTACTTTCTATCTTCTCTCTCTAATGATTTTCCAGTACAAACTTATGATGCTAAACTGAGGGCATGCAGTGATCATCAGTACTTTTGAGAGGTATGACTGTGTGAATCTTTGATACCTGAGGCCTACTACTTAGTAATGGACACATATAAGTAAAATAAGTCTCTGCTGTCACACGTAAAGGTGTTTTCTGTACAAATCTCCCACCTTTTACTTGCTTACCATACCAAGTAATGAAATACAAAGATATGTCATACATTCATATTATTAAACAATACACTCCAGGTTCAGGGCTTACCATGTAAATGCAGCAGTTGGCATAGTATTAGTTGAGGGCTGACTCTGTCTGATGTAAGCAGTACACAGGTAATACATGAGGAGGTAATGGTGAGTTGCCTGGCATCAATGCTACTATATGTATGTGAATAGGAGGAAGGTTTTATGCTCCAGAGTGGTGAGTGATTGTGCTATGCATTGTCTCTTAGCCAATGCAAGAGCATGCTGAGCATGCCTACATCTACCTACACCCACAGCAGGTGGTGGTTACCTCTCTGACTCCTCATCTGCCTGTGGTCACCTTGGTATTGATGGTGGGATGTGTGGCCTTTCCTCTTGCTGATCCTGCTAAAGCAGTTTCCTTGGGATTATGTTGTGTAGTTTGGCTCATACTGTGAATATTTCTGTACATGTCTGTGTATTGTACTGCAGGGCTCCCCAGATGTATCTAGGCACCAGAATAGTGACTTCAGCAGGTACACATGCTCTGTGGTATTTCTGGTTTAAGCATGTGCCACATTATAGCATTATTCTGTGATTCTGATGGGTGTCATCAGCCACAGTTCCAGTGCATAGTCTGCATCCTCCAGTAAATGACCCTCTGGGATATTCTCCCATCAAACATCTGGTACAGTTGGGAGGTGTACCAGATATGTGAGTCATGGTAACTGCAAATGGTTGCCAACACACATGTTCAAGATGATTCCCCTGGCATTACACATGACATGGCAGCTGACAGAGTGGTAGCCCTTTCTGTTTATGTAGAGCCTACTCTGTTCCCCGGGAGGTGCCTTAATTTCTATATGTGTGCAATCTATGACACTCAGTACTTCTATTTCTGGCCTCCTCAGAACTACTGAAAAATATATGTAGTCAATGGCATGTTGCAGCATAGATCCAGAGACCAACAGGGGACATACTAGGGGTGTCACAGACATCAGCATCCAGGATCCTCCATCAGTTCCTGAATGCTAGGCTTCCACATGCCAATGACCACATAAAATTTCCTGCACTCCATATGGACAGGGCCAGAAATATACAGGAGTTCTACCTTGTAGAACACTACCCTGAAGTACTGGGTGCCATAGATTGCAAACATGTAGAAATTAAAGTACCACCCAGGGACTAGGGAAGGCTCTACATAAATAGAAAAGGCTACCACTCTATTAACTGCCAAGATGTGTGTAATGCCAAGCAAATTATCTTGATTGTGTGTGCTGGCAACCCAGGCAATTACCACAATGCAAAGATTCACACATTCTTACCTCTCAAAAGTATTGATGGTCAACAAATGCCCTCGGTTTAGCACCATACGTTTGTACTGAAAAATTATTAAAGAGAGACGTTAGAAAGTAATGAGGCACATTTCAGTTTCAGACTTCACAACCCTCACAGGATCATTAAAATACTGATACAAAACAAGTTTGATGCTATCAGCTGTCTAACTTTCTAAGACCAATATAAGTCAAAGGTTCAATTACCAATTCAACAGCACAAATGCAGATAAACTAAGTACTAAGTCAACTATGCATCCAGAGTATCAGATACAAAGCTTATGTATCCCTGAATCCAAAATATAAAAAACAGTGATATCCCACAGTTATCATCACTTGCACAGGATATTGGGTGGCATGAAGCCCAGGCTGGCACAAAATGTCAGTGAGAGCGTGTGAGTAAGAAAGAGAAGCAGGCAGATATTCAGATAAAGTAACAAATGGCCAGTGAAAGAAAATGAGTTTTAAGCTTCACAGCTGAACCATGAAACTGTTGTATGTGTGTCTGTATGGGTCTTCCAGGTGAAAGTTGTGTGTGAGTGTTTGCATGAACACAACCAAGCTCTGTGTTAGCTCTTTGTCTTGGTATGTTGGACAGGTAGGAGATGTGAATGGTACAGATGGCAAATCTGGCTCTGCCAGGAGTTGTACTAGCATGTCCAAGCTCATAGTCAGATGCACTGGTGTTACCTTAACATGATGGAGGTCTGCTGAATGGGCTGCTGTCACAAGGATGCACAGGACCACGACCCGATGGCCTGCCATGTCTGGGTGTGCACAGGACAATCATGGACTGACCAGTGGAAGTACTGCCACTATGGATTGTGCACAGCCACATTGGCTAAAAGCAGATGATATGGCTGACCTACACCCATGAGGATGCTGTCTCTCTCTCGACAGATGTTCCATCATAGATATCATCTGTTTCAGCATGTCATTCATCCAATCCAGTGAATCAGCAACAGGGTGGAGGCAGTCAAGCATGTCAACCTGTACCACATCTACAACTCTAAGGATTTTTCTGGAGGACCTATGGGACTGTGCCTGTGCCTCCATGATGGCCCTAAACATATGCTGAGTGGCACGGGAAGAGATACCTGGATCAGGTGGAGGATAAACACAGGCCTCCTCCAAGCACCTCTAACAACCCTTCTGCATGGCACCTCACCCACACTTTGGCTATGGGTAGCATTAACAGGCACTGAAGCCACACTTTCCTGATTGACTGTCTCACTCTCCACCTGTTCAATATTTGAGGGCTTACTGGAATGGGTAGGTGTAGGTCTACTGGCTGTGTCTGATGGAATTAGAGGGGATGGCTGTGTGTCAACCTCAGTGTCAGATTCAACCTCTGCACCCCCCAACTGTGCCTCTGTTTAGTCACCATCATCATTAGAGTCTGCTGATCATTTTAGATCAGGAGGTAGAAGTCCCATGCTTCCATTGTCAGGGTCACCTGTGATAATAAGCAACAAACACAGGAAAAAAATGAATACTTACATTACTATAGTCCAATGTATGCTAACAAACTAACAGTGGTGCCATTGTTAAAGACAGTACAGCAATACACACAACAGTCCTATCAGCAACATCACAAACTAATTATTTCATTGAATGGCTCATCAATAATGACATAAAAATGTTCGGTTTACCATGTGCGGATGATAGTATGCTCCCTGTGTTGGATGGTTCTGGAAAAATACTTAAGCAAAAGATAAGGGCAACATCATCACAATTAACACTAACATGGGGGTAAAACTTATTTGTCCTTTAAATGTCCATTAGCTATACTTTCAACAAGAATTTGAAAGACAAGAGCAACCTAAGCCCCATTTGTAATCAATTAGAATGTGCTGTTAACTGTAACAATCTGCAATCACCCCAACCAATTTCTTGTTAAACAGAACTAAGGTATTGATGTAAGTATTTTACTATACAGCAGTATTTAACAATGAGATACATAAGCCTACCTGGAAGCTCTTCCTGGGACATATTTGCTGTCCCTGAAGCATTAGCCCTAATGTCAAGTACATGCTGTTCTGCACTTTCCTGGGAGGTGTCTGGATCCCTGACAGTGGATAGGAACTCTTCATTTGCTGTTAGTGGTGGGTCTGTAGCAGGCCACCTCAGTACCCATCCAGTCACAGGTCACTGCAGCTGCTCTCCTCTATGCAGATGAGATCATGTCAGTGGCCTTACGGCACACATGATCATACATCCTGCTGTGGCTGCCTACTGCATTCACATCTGTAACTATCTGCTGCCAAATTTTCATTCTGCCTGACTTATCTCCAATTCCCCTCTCAAGCAGTAAGGCTTCATGTCACCTAAAGTCTTCCACAATGACCTGATTCTCAGGGTCACTGAAGGGTGATTTTCAGAGATTGAAATGGCTGGGTGCCACAGTCCTAGGTGTTCTAAAACACAAACAAAGGATAATACACATAAGTATCACATAACTAAAAAAATACCTGTTCTCAGATAAAACAGAAAGGATAGCATTTCAGTATTACCCAATGGAGAAACATAAAATAGTCTAAATATTTGAAATATGATCAACAGGAGTTGTGTGGCTGTAACATATTACATTCACACACAAAGCAAGGCTGGATCCAAAACAATGGAGAGTAACAATAGCAATATATCCCTGTTTGTGCCAAAACAGAAATGCAGCTTTGCTCCTCCACCCCCAAAAGAACAGGCAAATTACACATTTGCTAACAGACCATCAGTGAAATGCTAAAAGTGCTATCAAATTAATTGTCCCTGAACATGTATAGAGATTTAACACAAAGATTGCATTTTAAGCTATTGCTAATCATGTACACTTGTGAAATGCCCTGAAAAACTTGCATATGCAATCAGTATACTTCTAAGCAAGGCATAGATATAACAGTAGCATTTGCTAAATGAAACAGATTTTTTTTAAATGACATTTCAGCATCTGCAGCATATAGCTGAAAAAATGCAAGCATATCTTCTCAAGTTCAGTAGTCTTCTCTCCAGATGCATCCCAAAGTAATAGCCTGATATGTGTTCTCCACATAAACATCTCTCTTCACCTTTAGGTTCCTTTGCTAAATGGTTGTCTTTTTATTGTGTCTATTCAGGGCTGCTAACATGATGAAGCTGCAAATTAGGAGTGAAGTCATTAGAACTGCTGTATCCCAAATGCTTGGCACTCTGCATCAGATGTAAACATAGTGGAGGCACTCCCTCAGTGTCCGTTGCTAATGGAATGTAACTGTGAATGATTACTGGTACCGAGAAGGAAAACACAAGAGCAATGCAGACTGCCCTACATTAGTGGGTGTGTCAGGTTAGACTTGCAAAGTGTATACAAGTAATTTTATCAAGGTTGGAAATGTAAGAAAACAGCACAGTTCACCACTTTTGTTCATTAACATCCAAGTTCCCCTCCTCTTGTTGACAATTGCATATTATTGCCATTTAATATCCTCACACATTTTAAGGACAAGTATATAGAATGGTTGAGTGATCACTCAGTGCACTACATCCAACATTTATATATGTACAAATAACTGTTATGTGGTTTCTTAGTATTGTGGATGATGTTGTAGTTGGTTGTACACAGAATGATTTCAGTTCCCTGCTGCAAAGCTGTTTATGTGGCAAAGAGGGGTAAGGCACCCTTCCTGTGTTCTGAAGGTTCATTGGAGTGAGAGTTCATATTCATACCTGTGTAGAAATATTTAATGTGTACTACAAACTAACAAACATTTTGTAGTGTTTATATCATAGGTTGCTTTTCTTCATTTCAATTACTTTTATTATTGTTATTTATTTATTTATTTATTTATTTATTTATTTATTTATTTTTGGGGGGACGGTGTTTGTGTAGTGTGTAGCTTCATGCAAGCAAGGGAAACAGAGTAAATGAGTGTCAGGCTTAGTTGTGCTTATCTTGTTTGTGTGATGCTTAGCAGTGAGAAAACCCAGACTAGTGGCCCACACAGGAAGCAGAAAAAATACCTGCAGATAGGGTGTCTGTAAAAGTGCAAAGGTCAAAAAGAATACATAATGCAACGCCATTTAGAAGTCAGTAAGGTTCCTCAACAGCTGCAGTCATCAAACACCTGCAGACAGGATGTAGACAAGCAATAATTGAAGCCAAATGCATTCAATTAATTCTGTTGGGCACTGCGCAAACATGTTAAGTGGTGTTGCACAGCAGTTAAACCTGCCCCCCGTGGGAGTGGTTACTGACTTGAAACTGTAGTTTTATTGGCCAACAGGGGTCATTTCCAAAACTCCTTCATCTTCCTCTCTTAAAACCTAGTTGCCTCATGGTTTTGGCATCTTTTCAGGCTTGTTGGCTGTTGGTGAAGCACCCACCAAGAGGAGAAAACGCTGAGAGAAGAAAGGAGCCACTTTTGAGATTTTAAGTATTTTTCCTCTGTTTATTTGATAAGTTTTTCTGCATAGTTGCCTAGTTTGAGCATTTTCTGGCTTGTTAAACTTGATTTCTGCATTAGTAGCTGTATTTAGAGCACAACCAAAAGCTGTTTACTGAATTTCCTGTTTGCACTTAATTTTAAAATCGTTTTTTTCTCAAAACTTGCATATTTTCTGTCTTTGGCCTAGCACTCTTGTGTGGGGTCATTTACTGCACTGTTATAACTTGATATTACTTGTGAGCCTCTGCTATCTCTGAAAAAAACAAAAAACAAAAAATCTTGCTTTTTTCCCACTTTTCTGAGATTTAAAAAAGTTCAGTTACAGGCTTGCTGTTCTTGAACTGTTTTGTAAGTTTCTGTGAGGCCATTTTTGCTTGGGCTAAAGGAAAGTCTCTCTGTTGATCAGTGGCAGTGAAGAACATTGAGCTGCTTCCCTGCCCCCCGTGGGAGTGGTTACTGACTTGAAACTGTAGTTTTATTGGCCATTTTGGGTCAATTCCTGGCTCTTTCCAGCCCCTGCTATCAAGCACGCTTTAGCGTGCTTTAGCGCAATTTAGTGCGGAGTTGCCACTAGAGCAGCATCGGGCAGCGCTGGTTTAACAAGGTTAAACTTTTTCTGGCTCCATAAAGTCTGTTCTTCATTTTTTCCCTCAGAACTGCTCTACTAGTAATCTAAACAGTATATCCCTTAACTAAAAAGTGCAGCACTTGTTCCTAAAAGCTTTTTTTTTTTTCTCCAAA
Source organism: Protopterus annectens (assembly GCF_019279795.1). Lineage (NCBI taxonomy): Eukaryota > Metazoa > Chordata > Ceratodontiformes > Protopteridae > Protopterus > Protopterus annectens. The sequence goes on from NC_056733.1 coordinate 1,316,666,567, forward strand.
AAAAAAAAGCTCAGCACTTGTCTTAAAAGCATCTTCTTTTCAGGTTTAGCACTTCTGTATTATACAAAGGTCCCTCACTAGCAACCCCCCCCCCCAGGAGTACCCACTTCCTTACTAAGTCCTCTCTTATTCAGTTACACCCCTAACTTCTTAATTTCTCTAGCATGTCGAAGGGCCAGATGCTGGCATCCTCTCCTGTCCAGTTGGTGAATTTGGGAATATTGAGGCAATGTTACAATTGCCTCATGTACACAGACAACCCTCTCCTCCTCCCACATAACACAAATACTTGCGAGAGATGCAGCTATTTAGCCAAACTGGAGGCTGAGCTCTCTCAGCTCAGGACTGGCAAGACCAGACAGGAGAAGAAGGCAACTACACACACCACAAAACCAGTCTCACATAAAGCTATCACAACAATGAATCAAACACATAAACACACAAAGACATACACGGAGGCTCTGAGCAAAAATTTACCTAAACAGCAGAGGCCTCCAAAGCAGACACCCAAGCAACTGCCACCTCATGACACACCACATGCAACACATAAACCACAAAATCAGTGTGCAAAGCAGTCACAGCCCTTAATGCCAAATAAAACACCAAACATACTTGTCATAGGTGACTCCATAGTCAGACACACTGACGTCCCACTCTCCAGACTGAACAAGGAGAGGGTCACAGTAAGCTGCCTATCAGGTGCTAGAATCCGCCACATAACACAAGCACTCGGGTCACTCCACAGCAAGTACAAATATGACACAGTCATTGTCCATGCTGGTGTGAACGACCTGAGACGTACCTCCCTGGACTACATGAAAAGAGACATAGAGGAGCTCTCTGATTATGTAGCCCAGGCAGTATGACCCTGATCCTGAGCAGTATCCTTCCTTCACCAAGAATGATGCCACAACATAGAGACAAGATGATCAGCTTTAACAATTGGCTTAATTTCTGGTGTCATTCAAAAGGGATCCAGTGTCTGTCTGCCTGGGATGACATGCTTGACAAGCCATGCTGCTTCGCAAGGGACGGCTTGCACCTGTCACCCCTGGGATTCCGGATATTGGCTAAGGCTCTTGCCACCCCCATAGTGCCTTTTTTAGGCAAGGCTCAAATTCTAAACCTACCACCCTAGAAAACAAAAATGGGAAGAAACTAAGGGTAATGCTGCTCAATGCCAGAAGTCTAAATCTCAAAATGCTCGCACTCGAGGCCCTTCTCAGTATGGAGAACATCGATGTCTGTGCTGTGACTGAAACCTGGTTCAAGGCTCCTGAGAGCACCCCAGCACTATCAGATTTTACCTCATATCATGCGTTCCGGCCCCAAAACCCGGACCACACCACAAAAGGAGGGGGTGTATCCATATTCATCAAGGATACCCACACCTCCAGGTTGGTGGCAATGCACGAAGCATCGGAAACCATCCAGGTGCAATTAACCATAGGCAAAACTGCTCTACAATTTGTAGCATGCTACAGGCCACCCTCTCAAACTCAGGAACCCCACACAGCCTTCCTGAAGACACTGGAGGGTATAAATGTATCTCCAAACACCATTATATTGGGTGACTTCAACTACCCGAATATAGACTGGGAACATTACTCAAGCCCCAACTTTCTAGCCCAAAGGTTCCTGGAGTTCATAAATTCAAATGCCATGGAACAACTAGTCACCGTTCCCACAAGAGGAGAAAATATACTAGATCTCATCATCACAAACATGGGGACAAAATGCTCCACACAGGAAGTATATCCCTCATTGGTGAGATCAGATCACAAACTAATCTCACTGGAAATCCACATCCCGCCCCCACCCCAAACAAAAAAGACCACAGTGAAGAACTTCTCAAAAGCAAACTTCACACTACTCAAGACTGGTGTGGTATCCTTCAAGGCCCCCGAGCCAGTGGAAACCACAACCCAAGCTGCAGAAGCCCTTACAAATGCCTTCTACGAACACCTCCAGGACTGCATGGATCAGGCAATCCCTAATAAAACCAAGACTCTTTCCACCAAGGGCAAACGTCCAGTCTGGTGGACCCCAGCCATAAACAAACTTTACAATAAGAGGAGAAAGCTGTTACATGATAGAGCAAAATCCATAAAAGAGAAGACACCCTTGATCATTATTAGTAAAAAATACGAGCACTCATAAAATCATCCAAGGCCAACTTTGAGAGAAAAATTGCCATAGATTCAAAAGACAATCATAAGGCCTTCTTCAGCTATGTTAGAAACCTGGGTGGAAACTCCCAGATATGCTCAGAATTAGTCCAAAATGATACAAAAATCACTGAACCCACAGACATTGCCAACATACTGGCAGACAGGTTCAGTGCAAACTTCACCCCCCCCCAAAAGGAGAGATAACTATCCCAGCGGAGTGTAGCCTCCCAGACATCTCAAATGCGCAGGTGAAAGCTGCTCTCTAAAGCTAAAAACACAGCATCAATGGGACCAGATGGTGTCCCCGGCTGTGTGCTACATGAACTCAATGAGGAACTAAACCCGCACATAAGGCAGCTGTTTAATCTTAGCCTTACCACAGGATACGTGCCCAAGGAGTGGCATACGGCAACTGTGGTCCCACTCCATAAAGGCGGTGCCTCTACAGACCCTGGTAATTACCGCCCCATAAGCTTAACAAGCCTGGTCTGCAAAGCTATGGAGAGGATCATAATGGAACTCATAAACAAAGACATAGGGGACTTGCAGACATTGGACCCGACCCAGTTTGGCTTTGTCAAGGGCAGATCACGCCTTTTGAACTTGGCCGACTTCTTCGAAACAGTCACCAAGGCCATTGATGAGGGAAAGGCAGTCCATACAGCAAAAGCTTTCGACACAATACCCCACTCGGGTATTATAGAGAAACTTACCAGCTTAAATGTAAACCCATATGTCACAAGATGGGTTGCAAACTGGCTAAAGGACAGAACCCACAGGGTTAGAGTTGCTGGCACCATGTCAGACTCCAAGCCGGTCACAAGTGGTGTCCCACAGGGCTCAGTCCTTGGCCCCCTGTTGTTCGGCATCTACTTCTCAGAAGTACAGGCAAACATAGGAGGACTATGGCTGACAAAGTTTGCAGATGACTGCAAACTGGGCGCCATAGTGGAAAGTATATCGGACACAGATATCCTTCAGAGGGGTCTCACGGAAACTGATAGCTGGTGCCAGAGCCATGGCCTGAAGTTAAATGCCAAAAAATGTATAGTCATACCCTTCGGGAAAAACAAGGTAACCCCAAGCTACCATATAGGTGGCAATCCACTAAGCACAGAAGAGGTTATCAGGGACCTGGGGACCCAGGTTGACAGTGGCCTTTCTTTTGACACTCACATTGCTAAAGTGGTTAGAAAGACCTTCTACATTGCCCACCTGATCATGAAGGGATTCACATCCAGATCAAGTGAAGTCATTGTTCCCCTGTACTCTTCACTTATCAGACCAATGATCAAGTACAATGCCCCATTCGGGATGTATCTCACCCGACACCTGCAGCAATTGGAGAGACCCCAAAAGTTCCTCACCAAAAGGATAAAGGGACTCCAAAATCTGTCATATTCTGCCAGACTGAAGAAACTCCAGCTCTATTCAGTCGCATACCGTCTGCTCAGAGGTGACCTGTGCCTGACGTACAAGGCCATGTCCAACCCGGAATTAATGGACATGCTCCACCTCAAAAAATCCAAATCTACCAGATCCACTAGAGCAAACGACTTAAACCTTAGCACGGATATAAATAAGACATGCTGGAGGGATAGATTTGTCACCCAGAGACTCCCTATGCTGTGGAATAAAATCCCGGTCCATGTGAGGCAGAGCACCTTGCTGGCTCTGTTCAAGAGAAATCTTGACCGGTGGATGGGAGATCGTAGGTTTACCCTGGGAATCATCTCTGTGTCACTGCTGGACAGAGGCACAACAAACTAATGGGCACAGTATTTTTTAACATAAGGGGTGGCGTAAGCCACAAAACTTTGGGCCTGGCTTATAAATGCCTTAGGGCAGATAGCCTAGTATAAACCTATGAACCTATGAATCTATGTTATGTCACTAGTCCTGCAGCAGGTGTAAATGTTGGGCTGGAATGCAGATGGTCCTGTGTTCTAATGCAGGGTCTGCAACTTATTTTGCTGTTGGTGACAGTGCAGTTTATAACAATGAACTGTAAAATAGACGAGTGTTACTTCAAAATTCTTGTGGCAACAGGTGTAAGTGTAGGACTACCAAACAAATGGTCCCTGGTTTTAATACAAGACATTCCAGGCATTTTTAATGTTCCATTTCCCATTATATTCAGTCTCACTTATAATACTTTAGATAGTGGAGCTGATATGAATTCTTTGTATGAGGGATAAGATACCCTTATTGTGTTTTCAGATGTATGACTGAATATATACTGTCTACTAAACTTCTGTAAGTATAATTCTGCTATCTGGACTTGGATTACCTTCAAAATTAAAGAAGACACATACACAATTGGATCTATATACAAGAACCTTGTCAGGTAACACACATACATGTGCAATACCTCAAACTGCCAGCTGTATTTATGAATGATTTCTGCCTATGTCTGAGCAGCACTTCCTCTGTGGCAAAGATGGAAAATCAACATTGTGGAAGAAAATGTTTTGTCCCTTATGCCTAGGTTTCAATGCCACACTTTAAAAATCAATTTTATCAGTGTGTATAGCCAAAAACAAATGTGTCAGGTCATGACATTTATGCCCCCAGTGCATGTCTGTAAACTTAACTCATCTAACGGTTATCTTCCAATTTTCAATAAATCCTTCCAAGCTACATCAGCAGACACGTCTCATACTAATGTCAAGTGTCAGATTAACCTTCCTATTTTAAATATTTATGTCATCTCATCTTGGCACTGATGCACTCTGCTTAACAGTGTACAAACATGGTTGGCATCACTGCTCAGGTTACTGCACTACCAGTAAATGTGATAACTGGAATTGGTGAGAAAGGATCATTTTTCCATTGTTCTAAGTCAGGTGATAGACATGTCTGGAGTTAGTGGGGAAGCTGCCCAGTTTAGGGAACAAAGGTGGGGTGTCCTGGAGTCCAAGATATTTATTGGACTCCTGGTAAAGTGCCACAGACAAAGGCTTCTGCAGAGGAACTATTCTGGCTCCCATTACAAGTCTGAGGTGTGGAGTAGTTTGGTTTAGGCTGTATCCAGTGCTACTGGCATCCCGCACACTGGAGAATAGTGTAGGCATCATTTTAATGACCTACACAGGAGTAAAAGGGATACTGTCAACCACTGGGTGACTGAATTTGAGACTGCAGACATCCCACAGCTGTGTAAGTAAGGCCTTTGACACAATCCCCCATTCAGGTATCATACAGAAAATCTCTCATCTGGGGATTAAACCATACATTACTAGATGGGTAGCCCACTGCCTCACCAACAGAATGCACACTATCAAAGTCAAGGAATCCATCTCCACCAGTAGGCCAGTTACCAGTGGAGTACCACAGGTATCTATGCTGGGCTCTCTAATGTTTGGAAACTATTGCTATGAAGTCCAGGCAAAGGTAGATGGCCTGTGAGTTAACAAGTTTGCAGATGACTGTCAACTGGACACAATCATATAGAGTCTTCCAATGATGTTAACCTATTACAAAAAGGGCTGACACGGATAAATGATTGGTGCCAAACTAACGGACTGAAACTTAGCTCATTAAATCCAAGTGATGCCTCCAGGTGCCTCTGCAATTAACTCCTACTGACACCTCTGTTTGTCAAATATTGCTTGTTCATATTTGCATCAATAATTCCACAACCATGCTATGCACAAGCTTTTAAAAGATTTAATCTTAAAGCTTACATAATGGCAAACTCAACTGCCTTAGTATTTGAGCTCTGTCTAGTGCAGCCAAAGAGATATCACCCTTTGTTTTATGATATTCATTTATATAGATATAATTTTCACATTTTTCTAAATATCTCAACAACCAAGTAAAACAGACAGAACTCCTTAGCCTCATATGAATGCTCCCAGATAGCTGAATAAAATGCTGCTGACAGTATGTGTGTAACGTGAGTGGTTGCTGAGATATTGCAAGTTGTTTACAAAATATTATAAACATAATAGTCACTCCCCCAGATTCACGAATCCTCCGTGTAAGACTTAATAAGTCTTACTCGGAGGCTGCAGTTGAAGGATATGTTGTTAGCATTCCATGAATATTCATGAGGGCACGCTGACTCAACCGTAACTCTTACATGGACCGAGTATGAAAGCAGGGGGCGTGACCGACTGCCGAGCAGTCTAAATGTCCACGCCCCTGCAAGTGTAGTAAAAGCAAAATGTCAACACAAAAGAGCGAGTTTGCTCAAATGTGCTTGCACCCAACACCACACTCCTTGACACTGTAACCCCCATCACAGCTATAAAAAGTAAAATATTTAATTTTTTTTAAAAATCCACAATATAGCTGCCCGTATTTGCGCGCGTGTGTGCGGGTGTGCCCATTGCTTAGCTATAGTTTGCAATTCCGACATGGAAGAGCATAAGAAAGAATGTTTATGCAAATCACACCAAATTGCAATGGTGTAATGGTAGAGTGTATGCACAAAGAGGAGGCATTCACGGTTCGAGTCCCACCACTCCTTCTTATTTATGTTTAAATCAGTATTTGAAATAATACCAGACATATGATTACAATTTTATTAAAAGCAGTGACATGGCCAATGTATCAGTGAACAAAATATATATTTTTAAAGGACCCAGATATGGAATAGCCTGCTGTTAAGCAATCCTTTAACCAGCTAAACACAGGTGCCCATAGTTAAATAGCACTTTAGCCAGCTAAACAGAGGTGCCCATAGTTTAATAGCGCTTTACCCAGCTAATCAAAGGTGCCCATAGTTTAATAGCACTTTACCCACATAAACAGAGTTGCCCATAGTTTAATAGCCCTTTACCCAGCTAAACAGAGTTGCCCATAGTTTAATAGTGCTTTACCCAGCTAAACAGAGTTGCCCATAGTTTAAAAGCGCTTTACCCAGCGCAATGTGTTTGTGCAGACATGCGTGCTGCGCCAGCCAGGGCACGGTAGGGCACTGGGGAGCAACGTAGAGCTAGGTTGCTTAAACGCAGCCACACCCCCTAGCCTGTCTAGACAGTATTAAAATAAAAGAGTGACAAGGTTCGAACCCAGGGCATCATAATCAAAGCACAGAACCACTAAGCCACGACAGCTTAGGAGAAACAGCCACTATTAGCATACATATACTTAGAAATGCTAGATTAACCATTACTAAGCAGGTCTGCAGTCAGCTTAGAATTCTCAAAAATGGCCAATCTCAAAAAAGTGCGGGAAATGCAGCATATTTAAGCCCCATCGGTGGGAATACTCACCATAACTGATTGTGGTACCAATTTGCAGTCAGGATGGCAGGTGTCGGAGAGGGCAATTGCTTTAGAGCATAAAGGTGGGGCATTGAGAAGTCCAAATATATGGTTTGGCTCCTAGTCCACCAACATGAAGGGCGACTGATGCAGGGCCAGGTTCAATGGGGAGCGTACAAGGCAGAGGCATGGAACCAGTTGGCACATGATGTTACCAGTGCCACAGGCATTCCTAGGACTGGTGAGCAAGTCCATCACCACCATGTGGACCTGAAGTGACGAAAGGAGGACCAACTGAACCGATGGATTCAGGAGGCCCGTCAGATGCCCAATGCCCCACTACTGAGTAAGTATCCATGTAATTAAGTATGTAAGAAATGCTATCCTAGCCTATAGTATGGATAGGTATGTTCCAATATCCCTTCATTTATATTACAGCTGCAGGTCTTCGTTCCGTGAATCAGCAAGGCTATGCTGATAGGCTGGTAAGACTGCGCCACCAGGCAGGTTAGTAATTATTCAGCTGGTATTATTATAGAATATAAGTGAGACAGCCTGTAAAAGAGTTCAGTGTTGTAACCCAGTAATAAAGTTCAAATAAGCCTAGAATAAAGCTTCTGCTAGTATTCTAAGATCAGATAAGTGGTGCAGCCCAAAAAAGAGTATTGTAATCCATTAATAAAGAGTAAACAAGTCTCAAATAGAGTTTCCACCTGTATTGTAATATCAGATAACTGCTTCAGCCTGAAAATGAGTGTTCTAATCCGTCAATAAAGGACAGACAAGTCATGAATACATCCTTGTATATACTGACATATGGAATAAGTGAGTCAGCTGGAAAGGATTGTTGCAACCTAGTAATAAATGTTAATAAAGCCTGGAATTAAGTACCATCCTGAGATGTAAATATAAAATAAGTGAGAGAGTGTGAGAAAGAGTTTGAAGCTACCAATAAAGGTGTAAGAAGTCTGGAATAAAGGTATACTGCATGCACTACATAATGAAATGAATGAGACAGCCACAACCAAAGAGTGAAATGTTTTTAATAAAGTACAATACCTGGACTGTGTCCATCCCACATTTTGGATATGTTGTTGTACCCTTGCATTATGGAGATAGTACAGTTGTATGAAATGCTGAACATCCACAGTTGTCTAGGCCCATATAAACTGTCTGATGAGAAGGCCAGTATCTCAGAAGAATATTTATAGTCCTCAACTGTTTCATGTATAGTATGTACATGTTAATCCGGTACATGAGCAGCTTGTGCTTGTGATCCCACAAATGTCATTGTGTGTTGCTAGAACTGTACGTAACTGTTCAAATGTAGCAGGATACTTTACCTGAACACAGCCAGATATGAACATATATGAATACAAATGGAATGTATATTAATGTAGCAGTAACATCTCCATCACTAACATTTCTAAGGTTACATACAGGAAACTGTACTGATACATGTAGGGATATATATCTGCATCTAGTAGGAATGTACAGTATACGTATAGGTATTTTAAGTTGTTAATGTAATATTATACCCCCCTATGTTATGTTCACAAATGATGCCATTCCACACCAAACTGGGTATGTGTATTCACAATTAATTCCTATGGACATTTGTCCTGTTGGTTTATACATATCTGCATGTACATTGATGCATGTGCCCTGTTCACATATCCAAACCTGATGGCCTGTTGCCACCAATCAACCCTGCAAGCTGTTGGAATGTCCACTGTTGTTCTAAATATGCATGTGTTATGCTTGCTGTTCAACGTTTGGAATTCATGTGTGTTTGGTTAATGGGAATACTAATGCATGCTGTTACAACTAATTTGGAATGGTGTTGTTTGTTCTAACCCAAAATGCCATTAAATACTACTAAACATAGGACAACTGGGAAGGCGGGTCCCAACAGACCCACCTCTCCAACCTCATCTGGCAATTGCACCTGGTACCAGTGCCCAGCCCTGGACCTCCTCCTCCAGGGGCCCTGTGCCAGCTTTGGGTGGAAGTGCTGCAGGGGATGGGGCTCACCCCCCCTCTGCAAGCGTGGCCAGAAGAGAGCCTCCACTCACCCTCCAAAGAGTCCGGGCTGTGGTGCATAGTGAGATCAGGTGTTTTGTGACTGATCCCCTATGCCAGCTTGAGGAGAGAGTGGCACAGCTCACGGGTGTGCCTGCCCCTCCTATCCAGCCCCCAGCACAGCCTCAGCATGGGCTGTGAAGGTGCAGTGGTAACTGCCCATGGGTGAGGATCTCAGTTCCATTGTTGCCATCTGTGGGCTCATGGGCTTGCGATATCCAAACATCCGTCCCCGTCAATTGTGTTTACCCACCACATGTGTCATATTCCACCCCTGTATACATCTTGTTTGTCTTGTCTGTTAACCTCCCCAACTCACCTCCCCCAATATTCCTACTTCCTTTACCTCACATTCCACTCTTACCTGAAAAAAAAAAAAGGGCAATCTGTACCCGCAAAAAAATTATGCCCCATACATAGCTGCCCATTTCGCACACATATCTGCTGGACATGTAAACTGATAATTACAATTGGCTGTACAACATACTATGTTGTCCTCACCCCTCTCTCAGGGGTGGAAGGTTTCAAATCATACTCTAAATTTCAAACATATGCACAGCTGTTGCTGGTAAAGAATTGGGCAGCTATGGGCCTTCCCTACATCCTTCCTGCACATCCCGAGCTTGTTTTCCTACTGTCCTACCCTCTTTGTGTCCCCTTTTTCACCACTTTCCTATTTCCCCATTTTCTTTTCTTTAAAAGAAATTAGCGCGGGTGTTAGCGGGAGTAGGCACTTTTAAGCAGTAGTCAGTGGGTATGCACTTGTGTGCGCTTAGCTAAGCGTAGATAAGCGTAGCTAAGCATCACGCAAACTCGCGCAAACCAGCTTACAACTGCTTAAAACTGCCTTAGTCACTCTGTATGACAAAGCCTGTAGTCTGCTCATCAGCAAAATAAAATACCCCTATCAGTCTAGAACCCCGGACCTCGGACACACTAGACTGCATTTATTACAACTGAGCCACAGCAGATATACAATAGCTTGGTGCTGTAATAAATATATCATGCATTACTATGAGGGAATGTAAAGGGAAAATAGGAATGCCATAACAAAAATCTTGCTCTGTGGGTCTTTACCAGCAGGTTATGTGGAATGGTATGATATGACCAATTTTGATTTGATATAAGGATTTAAGCAGTGCTTTACCTAGCTAAATGCAGTTGCCCAGAGTTTTGCATCACTTTACGTGAGTTTGCGCTTGTGTGCGCTTAGCTAAGCATCGCTAAGCATCAAGCAAACCTGCTTACAACTGCTTAAAAGTGCCTTAGTCACTCTGTATGACAAGGCGCTTGTACTGCTCAGCAGCAAAATAAAATATCCTTGTCAGTCCCAAAC